>NW_004949156.1:594041-596681 GCF_000317375.1 Microtus ochrogaster
TGGGTATATTCCCAAGAGCGGTATTGCTGGGTCCAGGGGTAGGTTGATCCCGAATTTCCTGAGGAACCGCCACACTGCTTTCCAAAGTGGTTGCACGAGTTTGCATTCCCACCAGGAATGGATGAGTGTACCCCTTTCTCCACACCCTCTCCAGCAAAGATAGCATCTCACACCTGTCAGAATGGCTAAAATGAAAAACACCAATGATAGCCTTTGCTGGAGAGGTCATGTGTTTCTTAAATAATCCCAGGTTTCTAGCCTTTTAGAGTCTGGAGTTATTTGGGGATTACATGTAAAGTGCTGTGACTCTCATTAGATTCCAACGGCTATTTTATATTTGTGATTTTCACCAATATATTATGAAATTTTGATTTTTAACACCCCGTCAGGGTAATTTATCTATCTTATCCTTTAGAATTTAAGCTCATGGGATCACCACATTTTTCCTTTCTTAATCTAATCAAAATTCCCTAACTCCCCTGTTGGAAGAAGACTGCTCATTCATTTCTCGGCCACCCAGTCTCCCGAAATAATCACACAGAAACTATATTATTTGTAATACTGTTTGGTCAATAACTTAAGCATATTTTCAGCTATTCCTTATATCCTAAACTAACCCATCTCCATTAACCTGTTTATCGCCAAGTGACTGTGGCTTACTGGCAAGTTTTTATCAAGCATCTCTCTCCAGCAGGGCTACATGGCTTCTCAATAACTCCTCCTACTCGCTCCTCCTCCATCTGCTTGGACCGCCCACCTTGCCCTATTCTGCTAAGCCATTGGCCAAAACAGATTTATTCATTAATCAATAAAAGCAGCACATAGACAAAAGTACTTCCCACACCACACCCCAAGCAGGCAAACATTAGTTTTTGTTGCTGTTGTGTATTACAGATTGCCCAATTTCATCATTATGTATAGGGATTAAAGGACAAATGATAAATCACCTCTGTAAATTCATCAAGTCTGTCCCAAGTCTCCTTATTAGGCTTCAGAGTCCTTTTTAATTCTTGATACAAATAACTGAGGTCTGACTATTAGCCTACTGTATAAAGCCTATACTGTATAAATTAAGAGAGGAAATACTTAAATTCATGACATCTTTTAACATAGCTATAGTATTATGTTAAGTTCTTGAAAGGACTATTGCAATCATTTATTAATTGAAGTAAAAATACATATGAAAAGAAACATATATTTGGGAAGAGATCAAAATCTTGTTTTTATATGGAATTTGAATTCAGTCCATTTAGTTCATGATTCATTCTGTGTAATATTCATATCCTGCCATATAATGTTTGTTTATCAACATGCCATTGGAAATATATACATTGTTTTTCAAGACTACTTTTTTTTCTTTCTGGGTGAAATATCATGCGTTTGAAGTAACTGTTACAAGCTAGAGTTTTCTAGATATAATTATAGTGGCTAAATACGGTGGGATAGAAACATGGCCGCAAAACTGTTAAACTCATAAATATTAAACAGGAAGTCTGATAACTTTTGAGAGTTGGTTTAGATTAAAAAGCCAATATCTCAGTCAAAAATAGAACATTTATATGATCTCAAAAAAAGGTGTCTCATGCTCCTTCCAGCCAATCCATACTCCCTATAAGCACATTATATATCTTATTTCTATCAGTATGAATTTATCTTGTCTGGAATTCTTATAAATGGAATCATTTAATATGTACTAGTTTGATAATCATATAGTTTTTTAAAATTCTTCCATATTTTATTAAAATGGGAACATTTATTTAGATGGCTGATTAATATATGTGAGTATTTTACCATTTCTGTTCTCCTTTTGAAGAATATTTGCATTGTCTTCAGATAAGCATACATGAAAATGTATGTACAAGACTTTTGTAGAATTTATTTTCATTTATTTTTTAAGAAAAGTTTATAAGTACAATCAATGAATGAACTATTTCATTGTGTAATATAATATAATGTCTATTGGGCCGACAAATTGGCTCAGAGGGGAATGGTGCTTACTACCAGGATTGATTACCTGATTTGATCCCTGAAAATCATATGTTGAAAGTGGAGAACCAATTGACACCTGAAAGTTTCCTCTGACTTCCACTTGTGTAGTATGTCGTGTCCGCCATCTCTATAAATAAACAATCACATACAGAAATGAATATAAATGATAAGATATTGTCAAGCAGTTTTCTAAAGTGGTTGTGGCATTTTATAATGCTCCACGGGGCTCTATTTTCTTTCTAACCTTTTCAAGATTTGACCAGGTCAGTGATTGCCATTTCACAATTTTATAAACTATGAAAGAATATTTTATAGTTTTAATTTATATTGTTCCCCAACCTGCCACTATTAATCATCATTTCTTCTGCCATTGGACATCCATATACGGATTATCTGTCCAAGATTGTACCTTCCTTATAGTTTGATGAAAGTTATGTGACTTTAAATTCACTTTAGCAAGCTGGAATTTGAGGCTGAGAAGGAGTTTCCTACTTTTTTTTTTATGGAAAAAAAATTTCCACCTCCTCCCAGCCTCCCGTTTCCCTCCCCCTCCTCCCACTCCTCCCCCCCCTCCCTCTCCAGTCCAAAGAGCAGTCAGGGTTCCCTGTCCTGTGGAAAGTCCAAAGTCCTCCCCCCTCCATCCTGTTCTAG
>NW_004949156.1:596781-606882 GCF_000317375.1 Microtus ochrogaster
TCCGCCATATTCAGAGAGTCCGGGTTTATCCCCTGCTTTTTCAGTCACAATCCAGCTGGCCTTGGTGAGCTCCCAATAGATCAGCCCCACTGTCTCCGTGGGTGGGTGCATTTGTTTTCCGAAGTTTATTGAAATACAGTGTTCCTGTTCAGGAAAAGTATATTGGTTTCATAGAAACACTGTCATAGCATCTTTATCAGTAGTATGAAGTGTTTAAGTTTTTCACTTTCTTTGACCAGCTGTTAACAACACTCTTTTTACAACCATCAACAATGATCTTTTAGTCATTAACACTACATGTTTAAAACTATAGAGGTGATTTTAATAGTGATTTTTATCACATGTATTATCGATATACACAGTATATGTACATTCAGTAAAAACAATTAGTTCATTCACATATTTAATTTAAAAACCATTAAAACAAGCATATTAGAAAACTTGAGTATAATTATAAGCTTCGAATTGGAACCATAGATATTAGATATTATAGATTTAGAAAAAACACCACAAAGTAAACCCAGTCTGTGTTGCAGTAGAATTTTGTAAAAATAAACAGATAAGTATTTGTTCATATAAAATCATTTGTGAGGTGTCCTTCATTTATCCATTTAAGAAATTATTTCTGTGCAACACCATGTATTTGGCACATGACTGGTACAGTAGGTACCAAAAGGACAGCAACAGTTACTTTCTGCTTCCATGGAGCTCCTTGTCTAGTGCACTGGATGTAACAATTATAACAGTAGAAATTTGTGTTTGTGTGTATTGGATGACAAAGAATGGGTAAAGATGCGGGGAATGACCAGAGTGTTCCCATTGCATGGGAGTGAACCACCTGTGTAGAAGCATGCATGTAGACTTGGAAACTCACTTTCAAATGCCTGAAAAGATCTTCTACAGAGCTGATTTAAAGATCTGAATGTTATCTCTGTTATTTCAGATTTACTAGGCAAGGAAATAAGCCTTCTTTTTGTTCATCTATCTGGAAGATTAATCTAGAAAGGTTATATACAATATTGTAGGAATAAATAATTTGAGAGGAAACAATTTGGAGGATATATCTGTAAATGATCAGAGTGTGTAAAAATCTTGTGCAAATAGGATCAAGTGTGCAAGAGCTGTAGGAGTATCAATAAGACAAACAGTAGCCAGAGGAAAAGCAAGTGCAGGGTTCAAATATATGAGTCAGTAGTTTCTAGACCTACGGTAACTGACAAAATTCATATGTCATTCAAATAGATCAGTAAAAATCATTTTCAAAAGAGATGTTAATATTGGCTTGAAAATATTTCCTTTGATGCTTTACTTAAATGGAAAGATTGTTTAATGCTGAGTGTTACCTTAGGAGGAACACATTGCTAGAACTAAAACCTTCGGAAATGATTCCATTACACAATTGCCTCTTTTCCTTTCCACAAATAAGATTGAAACGGAAGGCAATTCGGTTTCAGTTCATTTTCATCTCTGTAGTTATTGCGGGACATTTAGATATTCACATGGATAAGTGGAACTGTTCTGGCACTGTATTTTCTTAAGACCTCAGTCATTTCACTTTCCTGGATTCATTTGGTTTGGATGAGGTTCACAATCACACATACTGTTGACATTTTAGAATATGCTAATAGCAGAGAAAGAATCAATCCTTTTGTGCCTGATGGTTTGGGTTTCCAGGGTGTATGCCCAGGCAACAATTGCTTCTATCTTTGCCTTTTCTCATTAGATTCTACAAAACACAGGAATGGAAACACACAATAGATAATGAGTTAGAAATTAAAAAACCCAACAGCAGCAATTAGAATTTGAATTAAAATGAGCTGTATTTAATGGCTTTATAACTTTGGAGAGGTATAAAAGATTTTACATTGCTATGATGCCCAATTCGTGTTTAGATACATAGTGTTAATTTGCCTTGGAGCTTTCCTAACCTAAACTGAATGCTTAAAATCAGTGAATAGATATTAAACATACAGATCGGTTCTATAAACCTTTTCTATCTAATTTCTGGGTCTTTCCATCTTCAAGGTCCTGGGAAACTACTCCTTTCCTTGTGGAAAAAAATAAGGTTCTGAAAGAATTCAACTGACTTTAATGTCGCTTTTCTATATTAGTGTATAGTATAGTTCCCAAAATTTACTTTGAACTTTTTACAAATTAGAAACCACCCAAACGTCTAGTGATATCATATCATGTTCATTCTCTATGAATCAACCCTGTTTTATATCATTTACTGAGCTGAACACTATTTAACACTGCATTACAAAAGAAATGCTAAACGAACTGTCCTCAAGGTATTTACAATAACAGATTAAACAAATTCTTTGTTTCTTATCCTAATTTCATGCTAAACTTTCTCTCCCTCCCCCCCCTCTCTCTCTCTCTCTCTCACACACACACACACACAGGGAGACAGAGAGAATTGTAATTATGCATGTGCACACACAAGTTTCTGACAATTTGTAGCTTTCAAAAAAATCCACAGTTATATTATATAACATTGTATTTATCTACTTGGGTGCTGTGCTGTCTTGCATTATATTTAGGTTGTTGATCAAAAGTACAGGTTTAAGTATGATTGCATAGCTCATTAGCTGGAAATCATTTTGAGCATTAATTATTATTAATTTATAAGTGAAAGTTATAGTAAGAAAATTGTCATCATTATGAAAATAATATCTGCACATTTGAATGGAATATTAGTGGAGGTTGTAATGTATGCCAGGAACCCCTGATTTCAGAGAGTTGTGATAGGAAAAGCTTAAGTCTGGAGCCAGCTAGAGCTACATAGTAAGTGTCCCTAAATGACTCCTCTTACAAAAAAAATATTGTGTATTATTGTACTGCCTCTCAGCCTTATGTCTTTTGCCCACCCATGATATTAATCAATGTCTACTCCATCAAATATCAGTAAAACATAATATCAAGGAGGAACATTGCAACATTACTCCCATTACTTTCCTATGTAACTGGTTATGAAAATATTCAGGCATTCCAAAAATATATTTGGATAATACTGCTACTTTTATAGCATATACTTTTAATTTTGAATTAAAATATAATTGCATTCTTTTCTCCTTCCATGTCTTCCCTTCCAGTCCTCCCATGCCCCTACTTTCAAATCTGTGACCTCTTTTACTTTACTAGTTAGTATTATATATATGCAGAGGTATATAAATCCAACCAGATGAGTCTGTTTAACACTTCTTTTAAGTAGATGATTTCCTGTCAGCCACATTTACTATGCTCAACTAACATATTTTTCTCCAGTCCTATCATCAGTACAAAGTAAGTTTTTTGTCTTCTTATGCCGCAAATGGATTTATTTCCATTATAACCATGGTGTGCAGTTTGAATAGGAATGGCCCCATAGCCTCATGTGTTTGAATGCTTGTCCGATAGGAAGTGGTGCTATTGGGAGGTGGGGCCTGGTTGGAGTACCTCTGGCATTGTTGGAGGAAGTGTGTAACTGTGGAAGTGGGCTTTGAGGCCTCATATGCTCAAGTTAGGCCTTGAGCAACAGTCTCCTGCTACTACCTGTGGATCAAGATATACAACTCTCAACTCCTTCTCTAGAACCATGCCTGCCTGCATGCCACCATGCTTCTTGTAGTGATGAAAAGGGACTGAACCTCTGAAACCGTAAGCCATCCCCAATTAAATGTTTTCCTTTGTAAGCATTGCAAAGGAATTGGTCATGGTGTCTCTTCAGAGCAATAGAAACCCTAACAAAGACACAGAGTTTCCCTAATGCAAGCTATCACATTCAATTAACTTTCAAATTGGTTACTCCATAGTTTTCCCATGTTTGTTCCAGAGCGTTTTTTTTTTTTCCAGTTGCTTTTCCTGTAGGCAAGGTGATCAGCATCTAGTATAACTCTGGACACATAGGAAGTGCGCAGGAAACAGTAAAATACAGAGTTAAAAAGTTTTACAGGCTTGGAAAATATTAATATAAAACTCTTGCTTTTACTGACAAATAAACTAAAGCTAACAAGATGGCTCAGTTGGTTAGAGTGCTTTTGGAGGAGCCTGACTACCTGAGTTTCTTCCCCAGAATTCACATGGTGGAAGTAGATAACCAAGTCTATCAAGTTGTCCTCTGTCCTCAAAATGTGCTCTCACGTGTGGACACACACATCACAATTAAATTGATACTGTGTTTTTATTTAAAATTAAACAATACCAATGAAATACACATTTTCAGCAAACATTTCTAGTCATTCTGTTCTATTCACATATTGCCTTATTTTAAATGATTGTATTACTATTTCTTTAAATACATTTGTACATATTGTATCCTGGTCTAGCTTCCAATCTTTCTAAAATAAATACTTGTGTGGCTCCAAATTGATAATAACTCTAGAAAGAAATGAGGACGTTTTAAATGACTTCTTTTTCCTTTCAAATAGTCTTGTCATAAAAGCCAGGATATTTTTGTTTACATGAAATATGTCCAAAGTTGAAATATCTAACCTGTACTGAAGACCAAGCTAGCAATTATGTAGAAAAACATGTATGCCCAAATCATGTGTTCTGCAACCAAGACCACTTAACAAAGGAGCAAGCATGTCTGTCAGACACTAGCTGCCTTTTAGCAGAGAAAGGCCAATTTGTTTTCTTAACAAATAAGAACAAATGGAGGAAAAACAAAAACAAACTGCTTTGAAGTGTTCTCAGGCATTTTCCCTGAAGTTCTCACAAGTGATTTCAAACCCAAGAGGGACTGAGTAAACCTGTGAACCTAGAAAAACCCAGCATTGATTTGATCAAAGAAAAACATAGTTAATTTGAAAGTTGTGTACTTTATGGCAACAGTTTTCTCTAAAGCAATTCAATTGACTTTAACGAATGGTAGAATAGTAGTAACATACTCCACAAAATACATTTAAACAATCAAACAGACAAATGGACTTTAAAACATATATGGTTTGATAGCACATATTTGATAACAGATATAATATGAAGACCCTGTTTCAGAACTTTAAAAGCCACAGTTGTGTGTGTCTGTGAATGTGTGGGTGTGATGGTTTTGGTGAGTGGAAAGTATGTGTAGGTGTAAGCATGATATCTCTTTGTATAACAGTTTGCACTGAATTTCTGTTTAAAACTAAAGAGAAAATACACACACATACACTGTTTTCTACATGTAGTACTTAAAGTACTTCATGATAAATTTGCCTGGTGTTTTTGTTAAGAGATAATAATAATAATAATAATTACATATCAATATTACCAATGAGATAAATACATGCAAATTAAATTTTTATTACAATTTGATATTAGATATTATTCAAAGTCTCATAATAATAAATTACTACAGCACATATTTTTTTATTTAGTTCACTTGCAAGCTGTTTGTTTTGAGAAGGAAAGTGTCTAATTCTGTTTTTAAAAATGAGTTTATTCTTTTAATGACAGTCATTATCACAAGCAAAGATCAAATTACACCAATGAGCATGCCTACTTTGTGTCTCAAGGGAAAGAGAGGTTACTAGATGAGATCTAAAGGAACACCTCCTAGCCCCAGTTCCTATTGAAAACTCATTAAAAAGTATACATGTGGTTTCACTGATTTTACTAATGTAGCATAATAAATGTTTAATGGACTGGAAAGAAAATGAGACCAGGGGAAGGAAGAGGCTAAGGGGATATTTAAGAAATTTTTCTGATGTTCATTTGCAAAGACTGGCTCTCTTTGGTTTGATTTAGTTTGCAAATTACTAGTAAAAGCTCTTTCAGACTTCTTCCCAAAGTTAAATCTGAGGCACACTTAAAATCTGGAGATGAATAGCATCGTCAAGACCTAAAAACATTCCAGTCAAAAAGGTAGAATGAAAGCCGTTCCTATTCCCTGGGACTTTGAGCTAAACTGTTGGGGAGTGGGTGGGAGAGCAGCCGGCTGCTAGGACATATGGGGGAAGAGGACTTGATCTTGAAATTAGTAGGTAATCCTGACTCTTGCTTTTCTCATCCGGAGCCTTCCTGGTCTCCAGTCTCACACCCCGTACTTTTGATTCTTTGCTTTCAACTTGGCCTTTCCTCAAAAGCGCAGGAAGCTTTGGCCATCTTTCAGCCTCTCTCACTGGGTTCTGCAGCTGCTCATGCATGATCATTACATCTGCCTCCAGGACTGAATTACCTAATCCACAAATTACTGAACAAATATGCGCTGCCCCTGGGCCTCCTCTGTACTTTGGGAATTTGCCATCTTTGGATCGATTCAGTGAAAAAACTCATTGTTGGATAAAAATTGAAAGATACGTTACGTAGCATGTTAGAATCTCTGAAGACAGTGGTGACTATCGCGCTAAGGAATTAAGGCAGGAAATAAATTTATTTTCTTCATCTTTGAGATCGTATCCCAGACTATTTTTTCCAAATGTGTGCATCCTAGGAACTAACAGGGGAAAACAATGGAAATGATTTTCAATAGCACATAAAAGAGACAAAGCAGCATGAGGTTGAAAAACACACCAAAATTCACCTGCCTGTTTGACAACTATTTGTTGGTTCATTATCTTACATATTTTCTATTCATCAATTAGTAAACTAAATCCATGATTAGCCTGCCTGAAAAGAATCAAGATTGCAATAATTGAAACCCTGTAACAGGATACAGAATTAGGTATTCACTCACTGAGGTTTTGTATACTTTTGCTTTGTTCCATCAGCCTTCATCTTTATCTCCCAAATCATATTTTATCTCTCTTGTTTACCTATTTCATTCCTTAGTTTGAAGTTTGCAATTCATCTATTTCCTACATAGTACATGTAACATTGCATTGTACATTTTCTCATAACTGTGGTGTTTTACATTTTGGTGCCTTGCTTTTCTGTATTTATCACTGTTTCTTTTCCATTCATTGTATTTTCATATGACTCTGGAAATTTTACAAGTAGTCTTTTCTAAAATTTATTCAGTGTGTCACAGAAAAAGTAGGGTTTCTCTATTTCATATTCTTCCATCTCTAAATGATTCACATTTTGCCTTCAGTGTATTTCTTGTTTCCTCCCCTCAATTTAACAAGACTTAAAAGAACTTAAACATGTAACAGTGATGTTTTCTGTAATTTCAGTTCCCTTCCTGATTAAAAAGGAAACTAAGAGTAATGCAATTGTTATCAGACAGACACAGCCCTTGTATATTTACAGTTAGTTGCCCCCACCTTTGTTTCATGGCATATCAGTTTTAAACACCATCATTGCCCCATCTGCCAGGTCACTGAGATTCTGATTCTGAAGGCTTGGCATGGAATCGGGGCTTTAGTATTTTGAAAAGGTTCCCTGGGGGAGTTTGATATGCACGCCTTATTAAGAATGAATGCTTAAATATTGGAATCAAATCACAAAGCTTTCTAACTATGTTGAAAAATCCAATAGATTTAATTATGATTTTCATTTTGTCCAATATTAAAACTAGATATTAATTGCTACACAAGTAGATAAGGATGCCAATGACAACTGTATATTAATTTAATATCAAACCTTAAAATGTTCATTGCCAATGAATAATTCATTACCTATAATAAGTATAAACTATAGAATTAAAATTAATGGTTTTCATTCTGTGAATGAAGCTATTGAGACTTCATGTTTAATGTAAATTGAATGCTATTTTTTTTCTGCCTCATAAGCTAAGCATGGTACAGCAAATAAAATTTTTATTTACTGTTTGATCCATTTTTCTCTTATGCTTTATAACTGAAAATTCTTCTTAAGTAGAACATACACTGTAAATATTTCTTTTTGGATACAAAGTCTTCTCAAACAAATTCAATACACTATTTAATGAGGTCTTCTTTTGCAAAGTTAAAACAGAAAACTAAAGGCTTTGATTTAGGATTCTGTATAAATGAGATTAA
Organism: Microtus ochrogaster; assembly: GCF_000317375.1. NCBI lineage: Eukaryota > Metazoa > Chordata > Mammalia > Rodentia > Cricetidae > Microtus > Microtus ochrogaster. Next base: position 604,644 of record NW_004949156.1, read on the forward strand.
GAAATAATAATTTAAGTAATTATTCCATTTTTAGCTACACAATACTATCTTATCTGCAATATGGAAATAATAAAATCCTTAATTGGTTCTACAATTGAGCTGTAAAAGTCACCATAGACATCAGCTGGGAGATTCAGCACTAAGATCAAAACTACCAATGGATGTGTTTGACATAAGACATCTGAAGTGGTTTTATCACTGTACCAGCAATAAAAATTCTTTGCATACATAAGATTCATGACATTTACTTTGCAACCTTACTATGCAAAGCTTTGTCTGTGTTGGCACTATTCTCCTTCTCTTAGAGAGAGTGAGAAATATAGAATCCCTGTCCCTCTGTAGACCCGATGATGCAGAATCTTCACTTTAACTAGCTCTATATAAGTTTCCTTTAATAATTTTAAATTTTATTATGATAATTTATTCATAAGTAAATGTTTATTTGGTAATACAAGTACACCATATTGTACAATATCTATTCCTTTTTTCCCCTAAAATTCCATCTTGTCACTCCACAGTACCTCTCAAATTTGTGTCATATTCTATAATTCTAAGTCTTTTATTTTATTTTATTTTATTTTATTTTGGTTTTTCGAGACAGGGTTTTTCTGTGGCTTTGGAGCCTGTCCTGGAACTAGCTCTGTAGACCAGGCTGGTCTCGAACTCACAGAGATCTGCCTGCCTCTGCCTCCCGAGTGTCTGAGTCTTTTATTATTACTGAGTCCAGTAAGTTCTTATGTCCTGGGCATTTTTAAAACTATGAGCTTCAAATCTCTGAGTAATTTTGATCAGCATGTGATTGTACAAACATGAAATCTAAGAATGCTTTCTAACTGCCTCCAGGCTTACTCTTTTAGGCAAAGCTTTTCCCTTCAGGAGTCTCATACATGCTTGCACGATTCTAGTTGCTTACAAACCCTAGTGATTCTATTGAACATTTCATATTACTTCCAGGCTTTTCTTTCCTAAACTTTTGTTCAATTTCTAGTTTAGCTTCAATAACCTATCTTCTACGTGCCTATACTTGGCTAAGTTGTCTGCCTCATCATTAGTCCATCCTTCTTTAGAATAACTCAGTAGCACAAAAGGCTTGGTACTTGTAGAATTTTTTTCAGAGTGGAAGGCTCTCTCTCTCTCTCCCTCTTTCTTTCTGTATCTCTCTCCTTTCTTCCTTCCCTTTCACTTTTTATTATTTAATCAAAAATTCACATAGCTCAGACTGCTTTAAACATTTTGACTCCTACACCTCCACCTCCAAATTAGCGGATACTGAGATGACAGGAAAGTGGCACCACACAAAGCCAGAAAATGAGTTGTCTTCAAATGACTTTCCATAAAACTCCATAATAAAAATAAGATATACTCTGTTTATCCACAATACATACCCACGGTTATAACTCTGCTTACCCTCACATTCTCATAACAGCAATATAAAACCCAGGTTATTTAATTGCAAGAAGTAGACTACAAAATTACTGAAATAGATTGTCTACAAAGGTCCTTACATTTTGATATCATCTTCCTCTCCCTGAACCTCTATGTGACTAAGTGCTAGTCATTTATCAACTCCCAAACTTCCTTAGAATCCTTTTGTATGTTTCCTAATAATTACTTCATTCTTCTTCTGATTTATCACATATTAAGAACCTTGATGTCTCTGTCTTATTGTATATAAGAAATTGTAACTCACAACTGTACAACTGTTTCTAATCTCTTCAGCTAGAATACTACCTTTTTGTTTTGTTTTGTGGGGGGTTGTTGTTGAAGTTTTTGTTCTTTTGGTTTTTCAAGACAGGGTTTCTCTATGTAGCTTTGGTGCCTGTCCTGGAATTAGCTCTTGTAGACCAGCCTGGTCTTGAACTTATAGAGATCCACCTGCCTCTGCCTCCTGAGTGCAGGGATTAAAGGTGTGCGCCACCACTGCCTGTCTTCTTTTATGATTCTTTTAGTGATGCAATGATAGCATCGTGTTGTGTTTCATTGGGCTAGCTTCCTTTCATCTCCTTCATTCTTCGTGCCTTTCTATATTCCTTCCTTTCTTGTATCCATTTCCCTTAATTCACGGATCTAGTGACTGAACAGATACGGATTGAAACTTCTTATACAGCTGGATGGTGGTGGCGCACGCCTTTAATCCCAGAACTTGGGAGGCAGAGGCAGGAGGATCTCTGTGACTTCTGTGACTTTGAGGCCAGCCTGGTCTACAAGAGCTAGTTCCAGGACAGGCTCCAAAACTACA
>NW_004949156.1:607962-614532 GCF_000317375.1 Microtus ochrogaster
CCTTGGACTTCCCACAGGTCAGGGAACCCTGATGGCTCTTCAAGCTGATGAGGGAGAGGGACTTGATCGGGGGAGGAGGGGGGAGGAAATGGGAGGCGCTGGCGGGGAGGAGGCAGAAATCCTCAATAAATAAATAAATTTTAAAAAAAAAGAAAAGAAACTTCTTATGCACCAGATAGAGCATTCTGAGTAAGACACAAAAAGTGGCCTTATTTCTATTATTTTATTGTAATAGGAATGCAGTCAAAGTTTGTTAAGACTAGTGTCTTGCTAGCAAGTAATATTTACTAATGCCTACAGTGGTGATATGAACAACTAGAAAAGTGTGAAATGTAACTGATGAGTCAGGTTGGCTAGTTGCAAGAGAACATGACATGTTTATACATCATGTATTATGTACTGTCAGGAGTATGATCAAGACAGTAATGTAAAAGTTGAAGAAGGCGTGTTTTCATTTTTATTGTGCTGTGATATAACCATCAAATGAAGACCTTGATAACATTATTGTTGATTTTTGAGGTTATTTAATTGCAAGAAGTAGACTACAAAATTGCTGTATTAAAAAGCTACTAGTAGGAGCTAGAGAGGAGGCTCAGTGGTTAAGGGCACCTATTGCTCTTGCAGCAGACCCAGGTTCTATTCACAGGTGATCTGATACACTCCTCTATCATCGGCAAGCACATTCACTTATGTGGTGCACATAAATTCATGATAGCAAATACATGTGCATATTAAAAACATAAATAAATAAAAACTGTAAAAGTGGGATTAATAAAATAGTTTGACACTGAAGAATGAGTGAAGTTCTTATAGAGAGATGATTAAGTTTAAAATCAATTTTAATTCTTTGACTTGGTAGATATGTATAAATGTCTGTTGTGAACCTAGCTGGTATTGCATGAACAAGTAAAGGGAAATGTGAATATTAAATCATTTAAATCATATGTATGAACAAGAATAATCTGTGTATTGTTGAAATATTGCTAGTGACACAAGGATTTGGGAGCCATTTAGATTTTAATATGAAATCATCTCAAGTTTTTACTTTGTACTTCAGATTTGCCAATGTGTTATTTTCCTTTAAAATTCTAAATTATCTCTTAGATAGGTTTACAGAGAAGGGAATGTAATTTGTATTTTTAATGGTAAAAAATCATTCTCATTTTATTCATACTTGGTTGTAATCATTTCTTTCTTAATGGAACAATTTTCTGATAATTTACTCTTAAGTTTCATCTATGATAAAATGTAGAATATATGAAAGGTTGACACCACCAATGACTCATAAAACTGTTCTGATAGCTATAGATTATTTTCAGATTTATTACTATACATTAGAGGTTTCCTGATGGGTTGCCCTGAAAGCAGTTAATATTCAGTTTTATGTGGCTTTATAATGCAAAATAGATTGGTGCAAACAGAATTTGAAATAAATGCCTTTAATATAGTAATTACTTTTATTTAAAAAGCTCCAGAAGGTTTTAAAAAATACTATAGATAAAGTACGTTTGTCCTTTTTCACCTTTATATTGACAACCAACTAAGAAATCCAAATACTTGGTACATGTTTAAATTTTACAATGCTTCATAGACTATTAAACATAGAACATCCTTGTGGGGACAAGAAATCGAATTTGCTCTTGAGAAGGTTTCCAACTAATTGATTTGTAGGACATGGTAACATCCTCTTGCCGACAAGCTTACAAAACAAACCCTCCAGCAGAATTGAGAAGGAGCTTTCTCACTGACGTGAAAGTTGTCTCTCTGTCTTGTAGCCTTTGGATGTGGGCATAGCAAGTTCGTGGAGCAGCTTTCACTGTGAGCCTTTCGATTTCTCCCTCTCGATGGAACTGTACATGGGAGCATGTTGTTTAAACTTTTTTTTTTTTTTCAAGTTAAAGGACTTGGGGTTTCATTTTTGTTTTGTCGTTCTTGGTGGCTTACAGGAACTCCAGGATGGCATTGGACAGCGGCAAATTGTTGCCAAAACACTGAATACAACTGGAGAAGAAATAATTCAACAGTCTTCAAAAACAGATGCCAATATTCTCCAGGAGAAATTAGGAAGCTTGAGTCTGCGGTGGCACGAGATCTGCACACAGCTGTCTGAAAGGAAGAAGAGGTAGGGAGCAGGGGGGTTTAGCAGAACGAAACTGTCCTTTCTAACATGTCATTTCAGAAGATATTAGAAACTGGGTCAAGAAGTCCATGAAGTTAATCAATAGCAACAAAGATTGGGTTTTTTGTTGTTGTTGTTGTTTTGTTTTGTTTCTCTTAGGGAGTAAGATGCATACAGTTGCTCTCTGTTTCTTTTCAGTTGTTTTAAACTTCCAAGCTTGAGTTTTAAAATAAATCACACAGCTATCCTCTTCCCTCATCTTCTCCTCCCCACTTCTCTGGTCCCCTCGAGGCCCTCTGAATGTGGGTGACTTTTGTGTGACTGGGTCAGTCTGTGGGGCCACTGGCAGTGGCACCAGGATTTATCTCTCATGCTTGAACTGGCTTTTTGAAGCTGGTTCTCTTTGATGGGATGCTTTGTTTAGCCTAGATATGCAAGGGGGGGGTTGCCTCAAAAAGACTTTGTTGACACCCAATGGGAGGCCTATTATTCTCTGAGGAGTGGATGGGCAGTAGGGATGGGGAAGGCAGGGTGGAGCAAGAGGAGGTGGGAGTAGGAACTAAGATTGGTATGTAAAATGAAAAAAAGAATGTTTTAAAATTTAAAAAGAATTAAAAATCACACAGGATCGCCTAACGTGAAAATCGTCAGTGTATTCCAACATTAGCAAGCTGAATTTCAAGTATTTTTTATCCAAAAATGATGGTGAAAAGGGGCAATTATAAATAAGTATTCTGTAGGAAAGATGGGTAGTTGATGAAATTTTAACAGCAATGCCCAGGAATTTACTGTAAAAATGATGGTATTGTTTAATATTTGTTCAATTACATTTACTACTACAATTTTGAAAAGCTACTTAGGTCAAATATCTTCAAATTTAAAAGAAAACTAAAACATAGAAAAAATAGTTGTATTCAATCACCATTTAACTTCCCCTTAGAATCTATTGAGTACACTGGAAGACAAATGTGTGCTCTTGGAATTGGAGTGCATAGAAACTTTATACATTAGATTTGGAATTCTTATTCCAGTTATGGATGTTAGTGGTTATTATTGCATAAAGAAGAACCTTGCCTTTATTTATCAAATAAGACTATCATGATAAATAGTGAAAACTCAGTTCTATGGCTGAGTCATTACATCCTACACATGATCTGCCTAATATAAAGACATGTATAATAATACAGACACAAAAGTTCTCATGCATACATTATATATACACAAAAGTTGCCAAAGATAAAGAATAATATCATGATCTGAATACATTTTAATTAATCTTTATTTTAAATTGTTTTTTATATTGAGATGAAGTAAAGACCCCCAAACCAATTTCTAAATAAATTTCTTGGGTAGTTCTATCCTTTTTTCTATGCTTGAAATCTTGGTATTAATCATACAACCATTCTATTAATTAAATATACTAATATGTTGATATGCCAACAGTTTTAAATCCGTATAAGTGTCACTCCTGATGTGGACTCAACATGGTAAAAATAAGATGGTAAAAAATGGGTAGATTAATGATACTGGCACGAAATATTGTAAGATAGATTTTTTTGAAGACCTTATATCGATAATTAAATTTTTCTGAAGATTGTTTTTATATCAATTTTTGTTCTTGTTTTTATGAATAATAGTGTTTGAACAAACCATATTCTCATTTTTCTGATGAATGTGAACCTGAGTGACTAAAATCTTATCTAGTTTGACTTCGAAAAGGAAGCTGTAATTTATAAATAATTACTGGAGCATTATATCTGTTCCCCAAAAAAGGTTTGAAATTTTATATTCATCTAATATTATAGAAATATTTTGTATTGACTTTGTTGTAAATATTATCCAAATTGTAGATTAATGACACAGCTATGGATGTAGCAAGAATTGATTAGAAAGGCTTCTCTTATGTATTTTAACCTATATTACATACTGTACTTTTGTCCTTTAAAAAATCAAGATCAGCTTTCGTAAAGTTTTAAAAACTTGACTATTATAGCTGTCTATTTCATATCACATGTTTCCAAAATAAAAGTTTTCATGTTCATATATCCAGTCAGATCAGTTTTGTGTCAGGGTTTCTTGAATTTTTTTATATCAGTTAAGTTTTGTGAAATGAAATATTTTTCCAACTGTTCAAAGTGACAGGTTCTTCCAGTTCAATCACTGTTACTTCAAAATACACATTAGCAAATGTACAAATAAAGTAATACTTCAACAATAATATGTTAAGATGGAATTTAAAGGGACTGCAATCATGAAACTATTGTTCATCAATAGCCCATTTTTAGTACAACACCAAAGGAAGTAAAGAGGAAGTTATTTATACCACAGAAACAAAATAAGATGTCTCTGCCATATAATTTTTTTATTTGTAATGACCTATAAATCAGAAATACTGAACAGTCCTTAGTCCAGAATATATATGAAGAAAGTAATTTTAAACATAATTAAACATAATTATTTAAATCCTTACTGATAAAAAAATTTAAGGCCTTCCTCTTCGATAACACAACGTATCTGAAATAATTGTAGTTGAATTCCTGATGCATTTTGCAGTATTGACTTAGTGTTAGGAATCGTGGATTTAACTGGATTGTCAAGGGGACTCATGGAATATGCATATATATTCTGAATTTTCAGGTTTCCAACTATTTCATTTTTAAAAAACAATAGACAAAAATTGTAACATGATTCCAAATCTCTTATCCATGTATACAGTCCTTTAAATGTGTATAGCTAATTTATATAAAATAGCATTAAAAACCTTCTCACGCATTCACATTCTACACACAGGATTGCTTCAGCCTCACCTTCAGTCTGATAACTGTATATTTGAAATCCTCCTGTTTCTCATTCCTAGTTTTGACATAGACTTCATCTAGTTCAGCATTTTCAAACTGAATGCCCAGAGCCTAGATGAAGCTAGAATGAATACATTTTTCCCAGGAGCCTTATTTTGAAAGATTTAACATTTAAATATTGAGATCACCCATACTTTTCTAAAAATAAGAATTCCTGTTTGCTTGGTTTTTTTTTTTTAAATTAAATCCAGCTACTAGGCAGGATTTCTTATGTTCTCTCTTGACACGATCCATTTTGACTAACTGATGTTTCAGATCAACTAGTCAAAGTGTTATTTCTCTTCTATTCCAGGAATTACCTGTAAGTTGCAAAAAATTGAGAATCTAACAAACTACAGTACTTTCATGGCCTTTCTAGGAAATGCATATATATATATATCTGTGTGTGTGTGTGTGTGTGTGTGTGTAAATGTTTCAAAATGACTGCTTTTGGTAAGCAAGCATCATCATCATTTTGCCATATCTGTACCTCTTCACTCATATTCAGTAATAGTTTTCCCATCGACAGTTATTTACCTTAGCTATACCTCATATAGACCTCTGTGTAGCACAAGTTCTAATAGGTCTTAATAATAAAAGCCCCAATCAGATATTGGAGAAAATGCTGAGAGATCAAGAAGACAAAGGAGACAAACCACAACCACTATAATTACTCCATTTCCCAGCCAAAAAAAGAGACTGTGTTTCTATTTTCTCTTGCTTTATCACCTCCTCTCTCTGCCCAGTCATATTGCTTCCTGTCTGTCTGTACAGACCTCCAGACTTCTGTGGTTAGCTAGTGGCTAGCCTTGCCCTCTAGTCTTCAAGCAGATATCTTTGTAAAAAAGATATCAACATAGTTCCACTTTTGGTCTTAAACTTAAAAAAGAAAATTGTAATTAATATAAGAAAAAATGTGTAACAAGTACAATAGCTATATATAATATATACAGGCACTGAATACATCAACAATTTTTAGTACATTTGTACTTGACAAATTCAGAGAAAATACTCCATATCTATCTGTCTTATCTTGCTGAGTTCAAAAGTTTTACCTAATTCATTTTCTAGCTTGCGTTACCAAAACTATCCTTTTATGTCTCTCAAACTTATATCCTTTACATTTCTTTAGTGAATTTCTTTTTTGAGTTTAGTAAAAAAGGAAAACTATAACTATTTAGTCTTTGACTCCCTCAGGAGACCCAAAGAGAAAACAATAATAACTGAGGAAGCAAGAAGTACAAACAAGTGACTTCCAAAAAATGTGAGAAATGACAGAAACAGCTGGCTGCCTGGAAAATCACCCAAGGTTTTTCTGCCATATCGGTTCATCGGGTCATCCATCTTCAGTCTATAGGCCTAGTATATCTAACAGACTTTTCTGTGAATCAGTATATTTTTAAGGGTTGTCCTATCTTATCTTGGCAAAGTTTGGCAGTCACTTTCTTTTGTGTCCTGCTTCTCCGATTTGTATAACATAAATACTGTCAGCAGTCAAGGCAAGAACATTTACTTACCAAGTAGCTAACCTTTGCCACAAAAATAGCAAACTCCACTCGCAGTTTCTTCAATGTCCATCATCTTCTCTGAAGAATATCCCTGTCTCGAAAAACC
>NW_004949156.1:616683-630220 GCF_000317375.1 Microtus ochrogaster
AGTAGGTCCCATTTATTCAATGTTGCCCTTAATGTCTGTGCTGCTGGCGTTATACCTAGGAAGATTTTCTCTGCCCGTGGAAGTAGTCCAGAACTCTTCACTTTAGCCCCAAAAAACTCTTCAGACAAGGGCAAAAAGCCACCACAATCTTCACCAAAATATCATACAGCTATTCCCTAGGTAACATACTGAAACTCTTCCCCTCTAAAACCTCTTGAGCCAGCCCCACAACAGTTCATCAAATTGTACTCTGCACCACTGTCTTGCACGTTCCTACTAGTATATACCTTTAAACAACACTTAAAACATTCCACTGCTTTCCTAACCAAAAGTACCAAAGTCCTAATTCCTCCAAATGAGAACCTGGTCATGCTTATCAAAGGATTCCCCCAGTCCCTGGTACCAACTTCTGTGTAATTTAGGGGTTTTCTTTGCTGTAAAAAGACACCATGGACACAGCAACTCTTACAAAGGAAAATATTTCACTGATATGGCAGCGTACTAGTCAGATGTTCAGTCTGTTATCACCATGATGTGGAGCATGGCAGCATGCAGAGAGACATAATTCTGGAGAAGGAGCTGTTGTATGTTAATATCAGGCAACAAAAGTAGACGATGTCACTGAGTGGTAAAATGATCATAGGAGACCCCAAAACCTGTCCCTACCATGACACACTTCCTCCAACAAGGCCATACCTATTCCATCAGGGGCACACCATTTAATAGGACCACTCCCTTTGGGGACTATTTTTCTTTAAAATCATCACGATGTCTATACAAATGCACACTCCTTAATCTAGATTAAATTTTGCATTTCCTGTCTCTGTTTTGGCCAGTTATATGTGCATCAGTTGCTGCATTCTGATTTTCCACTTGCCTTAGCTTACTACATTTAGTAGAGGGGGGCTGAACATGAGCTTAGCTTTCCAGTTACGTCAGTCATCACTTTCACTAATTCATCATACATCTGAATCATCAAATCATATTGTAATTTTCTTCAGCATTTTCAAATTCATTTGCTTTCCTTCAAATTCCTTTTCTTGTACTGTGTGTTTCTTGAAAAATCATAGCCACGTCTCAAGACACAATTATTATAAAACTGTGATCTCTTTCCATATAGGAACAAGTGTATTTCCTCTACAGTCCCTTTTTGTTCTTTTAGTATACTGTTTTGTGCATGCATTGTGATTCATACTTACTTAAAGCAAGGTAGTATCTTGTTTTATCTATATAACTTACAATACTCAGACAAATGTTGATATATCTCCTTAATTCAAATAGTGAGAATTTACATTCACATTGAAATTAAGCTGAACATTTAAGGCTTTACAGTATACACTATTTATATGTTAGAATAGATCTACAGAACTAGCATTGGATTTTCTCCTTTCTAATTTTAAAATAGTGAAATGAAATCAGTTAATCTTTTAGGTGCTCCCTAGAATATAGTATAATGAGACAAGAAAATGTAGTATCTTTTGCTTATAGCAAAATTTGGCATTGTAGTAAGAGAAGTGCCATATTTATTTATATCATTCTTACTAGACCCTTGCCGAAACACTTTGGATGAAATAACTAATAAAACTAAAAATTTTATTTTATACTCATCTAGCATACAGCCAGGTGAGCTTTTAGAGTAAATTCATATGATGAAGTGCTATATTGGGGGGTGATCAGTTAGATTTTAGAGTTATTCCCAGGTGCCCTTAGAGAAGCCGGTCTCTTCCCATCTGTTCTCTGATGACTCTTGAAAAGCTTTCAAGGCCATTCATAATTCTTCATCAGAAGACTGAAAAATTAGCCTCATAGTTAATCCTTTTATTACATATTTTATTTTATTTTTGCAACTTAGCAGGTTAGAACAAAACAGACAAGTAAAGCCAGCCAGGCTGTTGTACTATCTGATGCAGAAAATGTCTCTTAAATAAGTTCTATTATGTTTACTCATCAAATTATGCTAATGTCATCATTTCATTTAGAAACACTGCCAATATGATTTTGAACTAAATGAAAGAGTAGAATAGATTTTTTTTTAGAAAAAAAATGCTGTCATTTCCAGTACTGTGTGCATTGGTTCTTTCCATTAAATAAAATACTTGCCAACTATTATTATATGTCCCCCAAATGGTTTGCTTCAACTATTGTTATTTTCTATTTTTGATAGTTAATTAATGTTATATAAATATTATATATGTATTAAACATCATATATAAATCCTATCCTGATGAAATTGGATTTCATACAGATAGGGCTGTTTCAATAAGAAATGACTCAATTTTTTTGGAAGACTTGTCGAAATGGCTGTTTTTACATGTATACAAATTAATTGCTTAGGATTTGGAATAAGAGTAGATAATAGAGAAATCTGAAATTATCTTACAATCTGTTCTTTTCTATTGACTAAATATGAAGCTAATTAAAAAATCTGAGCTAAAATTCACAGGTGAATAAATATAGAAGGGTATATAGCAAGATAAGATGTACAAAAAAATTCAGGCAATTTACCCTTAATCTAGAAAAAGTGCTGATCATATCCAAATTATACTTGAGTAAAATACCATTTCCATGTTCTAAGAAATAAGAAAAAAGTTTAATATGCTAAAATGAGTTTCCCAAAATGCATTTCTGCCAAACTGTCTGCACAGTCAACATCACTAAGTTTGATAAGAAATTCCTTATATTGAATGTAAATTAAAACACTACCTCCTAGCCAGGTAGTGGTGGTGCATGCCTTTGGTCCCAGCATTCGGGTAACAAAAAAGGCAGATCTCTCTGAGTTTGAGGCCAGCCTGGTCTACCAGAACTAGTTCTTGGACAGCCTCCAAAGCTACAGAGAAACCCCTGTCTCAAAAAAATTGAATAAATAAAACACCACTTTTCCAAATCTGTGGTATATTATGTAGTCCTAATAAGAAATAAAATACTAAATACATATTTCAAAATTCAGAGGTATCTCAAATACATAACTTAATGATGCACCTTGGGTCTTATAAAAACAAAAATAAATCAACTTAAAAGATGGTGAGGAGCTAAATAGATATTTTAGTTGTTAAGAGCAATTGTTACTCTTGCAGAGGTCCCAGGTTTGGTTCCCAGTAGTTAACAACCATCTGCCACTCTAGTCGCAGAGGAACAAAAGCTCTCTTCTGGCCTCTTCAGGCACTGAGTGTATGTAATGAACAATTACATAAAGAGGCAAAACACCCTTACACGTGAAATAAAATAAATTGACTCTTTCAACATTAATAGCAGATGTATTAAAACAGTTACAATCAGGGCAGAACAGTGACAGGTATGGGTCACTCCTTTTAGAATAGTTAACCAATAAGGTAAAATAGACTTCCAAATATCACAGACTACTGCCCTTGCTCTTGGTTAATTTAAGGGAATTGATAGAAAGAACCTGTTGCAGAATATTTCATTTAATTATGTCAAAAAACACAGAGAAATCAAGCCGGTACTGAACTAGAAGCTTCATCTCTACTGGGCAGATATTTTGATCCTGGAAGGCACTGTGCACACTACCAGGGGAGTCTAATCAACTCTGCTATTAAACTGTGAGCACTGCACTGTAATCCCGAGTGGCCTAGAAGGATACTATCACATGGAATGATCACATGAATGCTGCAGCATTAGCAACCTGCTGACTAGATTTGAGGCCTGCTCCACAAGATGAAGCTTTTGTCTTTCCTCATTATCCGGCCATGATCTTGTGACTAGGAGGTCAGAGGCACTCTGCAGAAGATACTACTGTGATTTGATAAGTAGACATATGGTTAAACTGCCATCTATTTTCATATGCATAGATTATAGATAACATCTCTCAACTCTTCTGAGAGAAGCTTCCTTTTACAGTGTATCGAGTTCCTTCCTTATACAGTATACAGATTAACACAGAGACCCACAAAGTGGCCAAATGCATTGACTAAGACTGTGGAGTACCCAGCTATCCCTTAGCTGAACATTCAACTGTCGCATTTTCTCAGCAGAGTCAGCATCCCTGCATCTCTGTATTACCATCCTTGACTGTGAACAGAAGCTTCCTTAATAAAGGCTGGGAACAGCACTCTTTCTTTTGCTTTTGAATTAAAAACGGATTCTTCACTCACACAATACACCCTCTCCACAGTTTCCCCTCTTTCCACTCCTCTCAGCTCAATTCCCCTGTCCCCCCAGCACCCGCCCCTTGTTTTCCTCTTTAGAAAAGAACAGGTCTTCACAAGATATAATAGGACATAGTGAAATCTCTCATATCGAGGTTGGACAAAGCAACACTCAAATGAGGAAAACAATCTCAAGAGCAGACAAAAGAGTCAGAGGTACACCTCCTCCAACTGTGATTACTCTCACAAGGACTTCAAGCTAACAGCCATGACACATATGTAGATCTAGACCCTTGCAGTCCCTATGCTTGCCACTTGAGTCTCTTTGAGGCCATATGAGCCCTGGTTAGTTGATCCAGTGGTCCATATGCTCCTGCTATCCTCCATCTCCCTGACTCCTACAGTCTTTCCTCCCACTCTTCTGCAGGGTTTTACTCCCCTCTTCTGCATCGTGAGGGGAGGGACACGATGGAGACCTTCAGTTTAGACACTTTCTCTACAAAATGGCTGTGAGTCACAGAATGTGCCACCATCTGAAGCCAGAGGAAGCCTCTGTGTTGATCAGAGGCACCAGTATATGAGTATAGCGGAATATCATTAGGCATCATTAAATCGAGTTTTTGAAAGTCCCCAAGCACTGATAATCCCTGTTCTACCAAAAATCTACTGTAAGTGATGGAATAATTCTCTTCCTAATGAAGAACTTAGAAGCTACAAAGATACTTTTTCATTTAGATTTTGTTTTTATTTATTCTTTATGTGTGTGTGTGTGTGTGTGTGTGTGTGTGTGTGTGTGTGTGCATGCACACACATGCATGCAGATACCTGTAGAGGTCAGAAGAGGTTGTTAGATTCCCTAAAGCTGCAGTTAGAGGTGGTAGCATCTGACATGATTACTGGGAACTAAACTCTGGTCCTCTTCATGAACAGCAAGTCCTCTTAACTGTTGAGTCATCTCTCAAGTCTCTTAAGACATTTTAGCAAGTTGCTTTAGTGTCATGGTGCAGCTAGTCACATTTCATGCATGGCCACTCAGCAGAGATGCCTGAGGAAACACAGACCCAGGACCAATGAATGGAGAAGGAAGAGGTCGAGACTTTTGCCTTTCAGGCAGAAATTTCCCAGTTGATGTCCTTGATCATCAACACGTTCTATTCAAACAAAGAGATCTTTATGAGGGCACTTGATGGAGGAAGGTCATTGGTTAATTAAATAAAGAAGCTGCTTGCCCTGATAGGTTAAAACATAGGTGGGAGGAAGAGGAAGTGAGGTCAGACAGCTCTCCTCTCGGGGGCAGACGCCTCAGAGAGACACGATGCTCCACTCTTGCGGGCAGAGGCGAGAGCTCTGCTCTCTGAGGCACAAGCAGCGAAGCTCCGACCCAGGATGGATGTAGGATAGAATCTTCCCGGTAAGTGCACCTTGGGGTGCGACACACATGATTGGAAATGGGTTAGTCCAGGTGCGAGAGTTAGCCGAGAAAAGGGCTAGAGCTAAAGAGCCAAGCAGTGTTTAAATGAATACAGTGTCCGTGTAATTATTTCGGGTAAAGCTAGCCTTGCGGGCAGCGGGGTGCTGGGGACGCAGCCCCGCCGCTCCTATGATAACAGGCACTCATTTCCAATTCATCACCTACACTGTACAAGATCAGATATGAGAGTCTGACAGACCCTAGAAAACTAGACTCGGGGAAGGAGCTACACATTAATCTTATTCCCAACAAACAAGATCGAACCCTTACCATTGTGGATCCTGGAATTGGAATAACCACGTTGACTTGGTCAATAACCTTGGTACTATTGCCAAATCTGGCAGCAAAGCCTTAATAGAGGCTTTGCCGGCTGATGCAGATATTTACATGATTGGCCAGTTTGGTGTTGGTTTTTACCCTGCATATTTAGTCGCTGAGAAGGTAACTGTGATCACCAAACATAATGATGGTGAGCAATATGCCTGGGAACCCTCAGCATGGGGATCATCCACAGTGAGGACTGGCACAGGTGAGCCAATGGGTCCTGGAACAAAGGTCATCTTACACCTGAAAGAAGACCAAGCTGAGTACTTGAAGGAAAGGACAATGAAAGAGATTGTGAAGAAACATTCTCAATTTATTGGCTCTCCCACTACTCTCTTTGTCTAGAGGGAACATGATAAGGAAGTCAGTGATGATGAAGCTGAAGAAAAAGAAGATAAAAAGGAAGAGAAAGAAAAAGAAGAAAAGGAGTCTGATGACAAACCTGAAATAGATGATGTTGGTTCTGATGTAAAAGAAGGAAAGAAGGACGGTGACAAGAAGAAGAGAAAGGGAAAGTACATTGATCAGAAAGAGCTCAAACAAAACAAAGCCTTTTTGTTTGGACCAGAAATCCCGATGACATTACTAATGAAGAATATGGAGAGTTCTACAAGAGCTTAACCAACGATTGGGAAGAACATTTTGCAGTAAAACATTTTTCTGTTGAAGGACAATTGGAGTGTCAGGCCCTCCTTTTAGTCTCAAAACGTGCTCCTTTTGATGATCTGTTTGAAAACAAAAAAAAAATCATCAAGTTGAATGTGCGCAGAGTTTTTATCATGGATAACTGTGAGGAGTTAATCCCTGAGTATCTGAATTTCATTAGAGGAGTGCTGGATTCTGAGGATCTTCCTCTAAATAGCTCCCATAAAATGTTGCAGCAAAGCAAAATTTTGAAAGTTATAAGAAAGAGTTTGGTTAAGAATGTTTAAAACTATTCACTGAACTGGCAGAAGATAAAGAGAACAACAAAAAGTTTCATGATCAATTCTAAAAAAATATAATACTTGGAATTCATGAAGAGCCTCAAAATCAGAAGAAACTGTCAGAACTGTTGCAATAATACACATCTGCTTCTGGAGACGAGATGGTTTCTCTCAAAGACTATTGCACCAGAATGAAGGAAAACCAGAAACACATCTACTTTATTACAGGTGAGACCAAGAACCAAGTTGCTAATTAGGCCTTTGTGGAACTTCTCTGAAAGCATGGCTTAGAAGTAATCTATATGATTGCACCCATCCCATTGATGAATATTGTGTGCAACAACTGATGTAGTTTGAAGGCAAGACGTTGGTGTCATTTACCAAAGAAGGATTGGAACTTCCAGAAGATGAAGAGAAGAAAGAAACTAGGAAGAAACAAACGACAAAATTTAAAATCCTCCACAAAATTATGAAAGATATTTTGGAGAAAAAGGTTAAAAAGGTGGTTGAATCAAACTGATTGGTGACATCCTCATGCTGTGTTGTCACAAGTACATATGGGCAGACAGCAAACATGGAAAGAACCATGAAAGTTCAGGCCCTTGGAGACAACCCAACAATGGGTTACATGGCAGCAAAGAAGCACCTGGAGATAAACCCTGGTCATTCCACTGAAACCCTCTGGCAAAAGGCAGAGGCTGACAAGAACGACAAATCTGTGAATGATCTTGTCATCTTGCCATTTGAAACTGCACTCCTGTCTTCTGGCTTCAGTCTGGAAGATCCCCAGACACACACTAACAGGATCTACAGGATCATCAAGATGGTCTAGGTATTGATAAAGATGATACCAGGGCTGCTGTAACTGAAGAAATGCCACACCTGGAAGGAAATGATGACGCATCACACATAGAAGAAGTAGACTAAGTGAGCTTCATCAGAACTGTATGTTTGATGATTACTTTCATTCCTTCTGATTATATATTTCCCAGGACTTTTGTTTATTTTTATTGACATTTAAAACATCAGTGTGGCATGAAAACTGAAGGGAAGATAAAATTTCTTTCTACTTGTATGATACTGTGCTGCTATAGGTTTGATTCAAGAGGTTGGGTGAACGTTTGTTGTAAAATGTAATGTAACCTATTAACTTTGTGGTCTGAAGTGTTAAGCTGTCCAGCTGGATTCCTTATTAGACCAAATAATTTCACTTGGAGGTGTTCTAAGATATAGCTTCATGTTTAAAAGGAAAAAAAATTAAGATGGCTTAAGTTTCATCTTAAATTTTTTCATCCCCTATAGTTAATTCTGCATGTACTAGTCTTAGACGTAAGTACACAAGTTAAAATAACAGGAATTCCCCATGTGCCTTGTTTTCCAAAGTACCAAGAACAAAATCCCAAGTTTCCCTGGGTCTTGTATGCTTCGGGAGGACCTTCAGCTCCTTCAGCCAATAACTGCTGAAGTACGAGCCCACTGGGTCGTAGTCTGTTTATCTTTGAAAAAGAGCAGCAAGCCTCGGCTTGCTCTCTTGGTTCCGGCTCCTGCTCCAGCGATTATTGGCTGAAGGAGCCGAAGGTCCTCCCGCAGCACTTGTAACTCAGCAAAGCTTGTGAGTGGAAATACAGTGCCCAATCACATTCTGCTTTAAAAAGTAAATACACATGAGAAAAAAAAAGAGATTTTAGCAACATTAGAATCATTTTGCATTATTCCTTCATGGAAGTGACCACATTAAGAGTTTTACTGATATTTCACCACTTACCAATAACTTATTCTTGGAGGTTGTTCTTACCCATCTCCTTACTTTGTAAAATATTAAGTAAAACATCAAAATATTCTTGTATCCACTTTATAAACTGTAATATTGTACCTCAAAAACAGATTAAGATATTTAACTATGATTAGCCACCTTAGCCACTGTTTATAAGACTATATAACAAACAATCTGTGACTTTGACCAGTCTGTGCTTTTCCACCGTTGTTGCATATGACCATGTCTGCCTACATGAAAAAAGAAACTAATAAGGATGGCACAGATAAATAAATTAATGAGTATTCACATACTATATTAGAACCTGCTTTAGGTAGTGAAAAAACATCTTCTATGTCTTATCTGGTTTGTCCTTCTAGAGTTTAAGGTGAATTCTATCTGTAATGACATATTTATGATTTTTTCTAATGAAAAATGTAAACATAAGGAAGGAAACAAGACTTGAGATTACCAAGTAAAAGGAGAGTAAACATAGAGTTATAGTTTATTAGAAAAAAGTGTGTACCAGAATGTATCAATCCCCGAATATAGGTATCAGTTGTGGAGAGTTTCTGAGAAGAAAGAATCCTGAAACAGTTAAAAACATGTCATCACTGTTCTTCAGGGTTAAAAAGATGAATTAGAATCAGATTTCTTTGTAATTTCTATAATGGCTTTCATTACTAGATTAATTTTCTGTTATTGTTGATGGTATTGTAACTCTGTGGGATATTTGAGATACAGAACCTGATTAGGATTGCATGTAAGAGGTAGATTCTAACTTTATAATTATTTTTAATGGTCAGAGTTCTTTAATGACAAAAACAACCATTTTTCCTACTGATTTCATTGGTGTGTGCGTGCCAATCAGCCTTTATACTAGACAAAAGAAAATAAAAGCAATTTAAATAGAAAATTGACCAATTAAGTAAACCTGTCAACTAAATGCTGCGTAACAATCTCCCGTGTTCCTACTTGTGTTTATTACCTTTGAAATGAAATAAGATACTACCTTGCCATTAATGTTGTGATTTTATCATTGTTTCCGCTGGGTACTAAAGGCAGAGTTTGAAAGTCCTACTATCTTTAGGATGATTGCTGAGCAAATGTTGCTTTATATCAATGAAACTGTGTTTACTTTTGAGACTATAGGCATAAAACAATTTTATTTCTGTATTTTTAACAAAGAAGACATGGCATTGGCTGTATAATACAGGAAAACAAATCCCACAGAATTCATACTAAAAAGTTGTTAAAACTTTAAGATAAACAGCCCATGGAGCAAAATGGAAAAGAGGAAACAAAGCGTTGTTTCAGTATGTTATTTTAAATGTAAAAATTTCAAGAGCAAATGAATAAAACAGTCAAAGAGATGGGGAATTCCGAACCATTACTGAGAGAACAAACAGAAGAGATTATTTCTGAACTGACTAAGGTGTTACACTTAATAGAAGAGAATCAAATTATCTTATCTTATTTTATTAGTAAATAGTATCACATGAGGAAAGGCAGTTATGTCTAAAGCAAAATCATATAATGTCAATGACAACAAATAAGAGATCACACAGATCTTTTGGAATTGAAAAGCATAATGATTTAAATAAATAATTTTATGAGTTTAAGGGAAGACTCGACGGATAAAAGAATCAGTAAACATGATAAATAGAAATTATCAAATCTTTAGAATAAAGAGAATAAAAGAATATGGAAAATTAAGAAGAATGCAGAGTCCTTCAGAAAAAATATTCAGTGTGTTCACATGGGCGTGTTGGCATTCCAGGAAGAAAGGAGAAAAAAAGAAGGCGTTATAAAAAAATTGTTTGAATAAATAATGTTCATACACCTTGCCATTATGATGAGGCTCAAAAAAAAATCCACCACAACAAAGAGAAAGAGATCAGTAACAAGTGAGCTAATGTGAATGGAGATATCTTTAAAATAGCTAGAGAAATAGTTTTAAATTGACAATTGATGTTCAAACTTAAATAATTCTCATTGACTGCACTGTGAGTAAAATAATGAGGCATAAATATCTTACAAATCAAACTTTTATACCATAAATATTATATAACATGGTTGAAAGGTATAAAGAAAATATAAATGAAGGGAGACTGCTTTTGTGTCCTGGGTGGAAAAAATCAACATAAGATCACAGAGTTACGAAAAATTGTATTTAGATTCAATACAACTTCTATTAATATTTAACAGAAACTTTATAGAGAAAATTTATATAGAAATTCAAATATACAAAGTAGCACACATAGAATCTGAAAAAGAGATTGTGTTTGCATTGTACTACATTTTAAAGTCAGAGGGTGTCATGCCACCAACTTCATTCATCTTAAGATGGCAATAGGCATTCATGGTATTCTGTGCTTTCATTTACATTTTAGGATTTTATAGTACTTCCATTAAAATGATATCAGGATGGAAATTGCATTAAATATGCAAGTTGTTTGGGGTAGTAAGGACATTTTAACAACCTCACCTTTCCAATTCATGAATATAAGATATTGTGTTTGTGTCTCAGTTAGTTTATCCCAGTGTTTTATAAAGCAACATGCAAATCTTTTTAAAGCATATTCTTATATATTTATCCTTGTTGATAGCATTGCAAGTGGAATTTTTCTTAATTATCCTTTTAGATATTTTCTTGTTAGTATGCTGAAGTAGAGCTTTATTTTTACAGTTTGGTGTTTAAAAGGCAAGTAAACTACTTCTAAGAGGATTTGAATAGATATTTCTCCAGCAAAAGTACACAAATGACCAACCATGATGTAAAAAGGTGCTCATCATCATAAATTAACAGAGAAGTGTAAAACAACCATACTATTTTCACCTTTCAACTGCTATAATAGCCATTATTTTTCAAAAAGAAAATCATTGGAGATGAATTGAGTAAATTACCATATTTTATGAGAATATAAACTTATGATGCCTTTAAAATTAACAAGAAAGATGCCATATTACAGGAGAATATCACTCCTGTATACATAGCCAAAGAAAATGGGATCAAGGTATTGATGGGTGATTAATATTCTCACATTCTGTGAAGCATCATTCACACTATCCAAGATATGAAATCAACTTAAATGTACATGAGAAGTGAGTGGATAAATAAAACATGGCATATACACATGATAGAATATTGCCTAGCATTAGAACGGAAGGAAATACAGCCATGAATGAGAACATGTAATACACTGTACAGAATAAAACATGTACATCAGAGAAGTGCAAATGCTACACACATAAAATTATATAAGGTAGGTGAGAAGTGGAGTTTAGAGAGCAGTTTTCTGAGGATCATCAAGAAGGTAACTAGAAGCCATTATCTAATGGGTCCAAAGTTTAGGTAATGTAAAGAAAAAGTTCTAGAGGTATGCTATTTGAAACCTTACACTTTTAGATTTTAAAAGGAAGAAGAAATAATTTTCAAAAGCTTTGGAGTTCATAGGTTTATTAATTCGATTTTAGTGATTGTTGTAAAGATTTATGCCACTCTCTTAACTCATCAAGTTGTATACATTTTATGTGAAGATTCCTATCTTTATAAATTAAATTTTAATATAGCTGCTAAAATAAATATCATATACAGTAATCCATTTTTAAACAAAACTGAGGTTTTGTGTTTTTCAGAAACTTTACTGACATCTATTGCCTTTGGAGTCTGGTAATTTATCTTTCCTCCTTGTGAAGTAGCATTATTTTTCTGTGTGCTATTTTCATGATGCAAATACGTGCCTACAGTATTCCTTAACATGTGACCTTTTCCTTGACTAATGTTTTCATTATATTTTGCCTTTTAAGACATACAGTGAGGAAATTATGTATTTTTAATAAACCATCATCCTCCATCTTATGTTCATGAGGAAAGTAATGATTGGCAGCTTCCAATGGGAGAATCTTCCCTCAACCTTCAGCAACCAACAGGGGAATTTTATTTTATATAATATGACAATATATTGCCAGCCCAATTGGACCAAGTACCAGGACCTATGTGTTCATTTATGATTCTTTAGTTCTGGCATTTGTAATTCTTTTGTTTATAATAATCTTTGAAGATATCACTTGGTGTAATATTTAGGTAAGTGAAGTAGTGTATTTGTAGGTGAAAATCAGTTTTTAGAATCTACTTGCAATACTTTTGAAGCTCTCCTGTACAATATGCTCAGTATTTAGTAAATGTGATTACTGATATGGTTAATAAATACTGGAGTGATAAAATCCAGGTAGGATCAAATTTTAATTTCTAGAGATAACTGAAAAGCACATTTTATATAAACACAACACATTTAGGTAAGTAGTCTTAGCATATAGCCACAATGGTTAATGAATTTGTTTGTTCACAGCATAAAAAATAGCATGTCATAAGTCTGCTTATAAAACTCCAGTGACTATTTGATACTACAGAGACAGTATATTAATATTGAGAAATATATAGAACCCCTTTTTGTTTGATTTAACTTGCTTATTTATTTATTCAGTGCAGTCTTGTGTGTGTGTGTGTGTGTGTGTGTGTGTGTGTGTGTGTATGTATGTTTGTGTCTGTGTGTGCGTGTGTGCATGTTTCAGGGCATTATGCACCATGATGTGTGCATTCAGGACAGAGGACAGCCTTCCCAGTATCTTTCACCAAACAAGTTATGTATTTTAGGCTATCATGCCATTCTCTGTACTATTACATTTTCTAGGAAGTCCCACCTCCTTTATTTAATGAACTTGTTCCTTGGGATAAGGTTAGTATTTATGCTCCTGAGAGGTAAGTCCCCCTTTTCAATTGATGCTATCCTTAAGAGGTTGTTTCCTCTGTTCCAATGAGGAACAGAAGGAGGGAGAAGATGAGCAAGGAAGTCAGGACCAAGGGGGTGCACCCACCCACGGAGACAGTGGGGCTGATCTATTGGGAGCTCACCAATGCCAGCTGGATTGTGACTCGAAAAGCAGGGGATAAACCCGG
>NW_004949156.1:630560-643545 GCF_000317375.1 Microtus ochrogaster
ATTTCTGCCTCCTCCCCGCCACCGCCTCCCATTTCCCTCTCCCTCCCCCAATCAAGTCCCCCTCCCTCATCAGCTCAAAGAGCAATCAGGGTTCCCCTGTGGGAAGTCCAAGGACCGCCCACCTCCGTCCAGGTTTAGTAAGGTGAGCATCCAAACTGCCTAGGCTCCCCCAAAGTTAGTAAGTGCAGTAGGATCAAAAACCCATTGCCATTGTTCTTGAGTTCTCAGTAGTCCTCATTGTCCGCTGTGTTCAGCAAGTCCGGTTTTATCCCAGGCTTTTTCAGACCCAGGCCAGCTGGCCTTGGTGAGTTCCCGATAGAACATCCCCGTTGTCTCAGTGTGTCCTTATTGTGTCCTCCTAGTACTTGACCATCCCTGTGATGTTCTTTCTCTTTGTTATCCACCTTGTTGACCACATGTTATCCAGCACAAATTACTTCCCCATTATTTTAGGCTACTTTTGGATTTGTTTCTCACGGAGTAGTTCAACCCAGTCTGGATCTCTTGATCACATCCCTCCCAAATATAGGATTACAGCTAGTTACTTACACACCAAGTTTGAACACTTTCAGTTGGTTGGAGTTTCTAAGTCTTTTTCTACCTTGAAAAATAAAACAACAACTAATGTTTAAAACTTTCTCATACACAGCATCTAACCAAAGTACATGTTTTCAGGGCTCAGTTTCACTGACTCAAAGAGATTCATTAAAATGACTCACTCTTCCTCCACATCAGACCGCTGAGTCTTCTCGTTAGGAAGAGATTACAGTCAAAATAACTGCAATACCATTTGTTCTGACACTGGATATTTTCACTCAGAAGCCCAGTAGGAAAATTCTAAATTTTGAAAATGACCATCATTATTTTTTATTCTGTATTTTTAATTAGAACAATTAATAATTTACCTTGCCTTTTTCGTAGGTTATATATAATGAGGTTGCTAACACTTGTTAAGCATTCTAAAGTGTGACATGGCATCCTAGACTAGAATACTTACTGAAACAATTTGTTTATTAACATAAAATATACTTACCACAGTTCTCAGTTATACTTTATAAATAAAATCCTCTTATAATAATCTTATTTGAATAATACACTTACATTTCACATTAACATACTTCTTGTGATTATCAATTAATACACTTACATTTTACATTAACATACTTCTTCTTGTGGTTTATCAATCCATGATAATATACTATGCTTCTTGTATGTATTATGTCTGTGTTTCCTATTCCTTACTATCCAAGTAGTATCATCTGAAAGTTAGTAGGAATGTAAGAAATACCTCTTGATACATAGCTATGCTTATCACATTTTAAAGAATCAAATTCAAGAACACTATCAGCATATCTGAAAAACCAAGTAACACTTTGTTTTTTTTTTTTTTTTTTTTTTTTTTGGTTTTTCGAGACAGGGTTTCTCTGTGGCTTTGGAGCCTGTCCTGGAACTAGCTCTGTAGACCAGGCTGGTCTCAAACTCACAGAGATCCGCCTGTCTCTGCCTCCCGAGTGCTGGGATTAAAGGCGTGCGCCACCATCTCCCGGCCAAGTAACACTTTGTAATTGTCATTTGTAACAAAGACATTGTCTGATGCATTGTCGATTTGAAAATATTTATTAATACCCAATAATAAACTAGTAGCAGGCTAATGTGAATCAGTGTTTAACAATCCCCAAGAAATGGTTTTCTAACTATTGAATGTTCCCTATTCAGCTCACTCTATGATAAAGACTCACAGTAGATATTTAAACAGTTCCTAAACTCTAATTCTTCATGAAGTTCAGCTTACATTATTTACCTTGTCTCTTATGAACTTTTTGGCAAAATTCTGGACTCCAACTAAAAGGTTTATTATGGATTTCTTCATAATAACAGGATATTCTGTTTTAATTTCATGCTGTTATTATTTCATTGTGTGAGCTCTTTTCTACCTTGGTGTTCTTGAAATTCAAAATGAGTTTTATAGGCTTTGATGATTTATGCCTGGTAAAAAGTATGTTTTCTAAAAATAAATAAATAAAATAAAAACTCTTTCTTCTCTTAACTTACTTAGTGTTTGAATTCTAAATAGTCATATCTTCTGCAATGATTGCTAAACTTCTGGATCCAAGGCACTTTTATATGCTTAGGAATTGGTCAAAATTCCACATTTTTGGATTATGTATATTACCAAAGACAAAAGGTGTATGTCGACAATAAAACAAATGTCTTGGGAAAGCAATTATAACTTTATGGTAGAAAATATATAATGAGTGAAATGGCATTATTTGGGGACTTTGTAAATTGTTATGTTTAGCTGAAGAGAAGATAATTGGTTCTTCTATGAATTTCTGAATTCATCCTGTTGCATTTCTCAAATCATGTATCCTCTAGAAATAACATAAGAGAATGAGAGACCAGAAGACAAATAATAGCTTAATACTTTGAGTAAAATAGTTTTTACCTCACAGATTTTCTGGATGGTTCTCAAGAATGGGGTTCCCACATTCTCCTTCAGAAACTTCTGTTTCATGGAATGTTGCTATTCTTGTACTTCCTGTGGCTATATCTTTTAAAAAATAGTAACCTGCAATTCTGAATAACCTATCTAGTATTATGTGCACGTATATTATGATTCTTCCTGTATTTTCTAAAGTCTCCATCTCAAAATTGATTAAATACCCTGGAGAGAAAGTTCTCAAGAAAAAATGAGGTACATCATCAGGCATCTGTATATAAGGTATATAAATCCAGGGCATATTTTCTTTGTTGAGAATATTATGTAAGCAAGTTGAAATGGATTGACTCCTAGAAAAGATTCCAACATGGGAAAATAGAGTACTTGGCCTACAGCCCTGGATAAAATGCACATGCATATACTATCACACTAGAGAATATATTCTGGTGATTAGGCAGTGTCCTCCTCGTACGATAAAAGCATCCCCACAGAAATATTCACCAGAGTTAATGATAAATATATTGAATGCAGATTAAATTGCATTGATAACTTTTCTGATTACTCACGTCTTCCCATCATGATATATTCTTCCTTGAATTACATCACTAATGTTTATACTGTAAATGGTAATAGAGTCATATTTCAGATGTAAGCCAGTATTGAAGAAAAAAATAAGAACAGACAAATGTATTGAAATGACTCTAAAAGTAAAATATTTCACATTTAATTGCAGATGGGAAATGTTAAATATCCCATTCATTATTATTACCACCACATGCCTGACTAAATCCCACCATAAGCATTAAGCAAGTAGATAAATAAATAATACTTTAAATGGAGAATGCCAACATAAACCACATTTAAACTGTTCTGTCAAGAGACAAGCCTGGAAATGCTGTGTTCCTTTGCTTTACTGCAATAATCTGAATACAAAAATTCAAATTGCAGCTTTTCAAAATTTAAGTTCAGGCTCTTGAAATTTCGGAAAACACATTCACTTGAAAACAGATTATAACAAGGTCACAGTATAATTTTTGTACCACATTCTTTATACAGTATTCTAATTATATAAAAATCAAGATGATAAATGACTACCAAATGTTCTCATATTTTAAAATATGTTATACTTTTTAAAAATTAAATCATCAGATAAAGTTTTCTTTGATGTATAAAGAGACTGCAGAAAAGCTCTTGACCATAGATTTCAGTTCTTAGTGATTTCTTTTATCCAGAGTTTCTTAAAGTGTTTTCTAAATTAGTGGACAGTTAAAGTCTATAAACTCATCTGCAAGTTACTGCCTTTGAAAAAGACACTAAAAATTAATTATAAATTGAACTTAATTATTTTTAATGCTTGAATGGCCCATGAATATTCCCAGTGCCCAAATAAGCTACAATCAGAAAATACAGCAGAATTACATTTGAAAGTTCAAATTACTTGTGAAATACAGAAATTTTCAAATATTAATTTATTGGTTTAATACAACTATTATCATCCTTATTTAGATTTATTTTATAATGTAACTATGTAGTCTATTACTTAAGGTGGCAAAGGAGTCTAACTCACAAAAAGATAAATATATTTTAATATTTCATGATCTTTGTTACAAAAAGCCACAGTAAATTATTATTCAAAAACTGAAACCTAATAGTATGAAATATTAGAAAGAATGTTGATTTTGCAGAAGAAATAATGTCAATTTCTAGAAACACTTCCTGATCAGAAAGTTAATTCTAAGTGCATTTACAATAGATTAATACATTTTGGTGAAAATAAAGGTATTTGGAATAAAATTAACTTGTAAATAATTACAGAATATAACAATATTAAAAACATCTCAGATTAAAGAAAAGAATAAAGAAACAATCTCTATGGTTTATATGTTTAGAAACAAATCAAATCAGAACAAATTAGTCTAAAAGTTGAAAGAAAACTACAAATGTGTTCTCCATAACTATATTTATGAGGGTGAAAAACTTACATAAACAAATAAGCAAATAGAAAAAACAAGAAATGCACAGTAGAAAATAAATAATAGAAATCTTGGGAAATTTTATATGAAAAATATTTTAACATTATATTAATAGAAGCTACAGAATATTTATGATATTTTTCTTCTTAATATATAACATAAAGAGACATAGTTAAATCTAGTTAAAGTGTGGGAACCTAGCATTTCTTAATTTTTTGTGACAATTCATGAGTGTCTTTCATGGAAGTATTACAATTATAATTAACAATGAATATTGAAAGTCGAATTTATCAGCTACATGAACCAAAATAAACAAATTGTAAAGCTACTTGTTGCAATTAAAAATTATAACTAAATACCTAATAACAAAGTATGGGGGAACATGACATATCAACTTATAATTTATTGCCCTGAATTTTGTTAATTAAATGTATTCATTTTGCATGTCAATGTTTTCCCTCCTTCCTCTCCTCCCATTCCCTAATCCTCCTCGCCCCTACCCAATCTACTCCTCTTTTTCTGTTCAGAAAGAGGCAGACCTCCTATCATGGGTATCAACAAAGCATGCATGGCCTATTGAGTTGAGGTAGGGCTAAGCACCACCCCTTGTATTAAGGCAGGGAAAGCAACTCATTATGAGGAATAGGTTCCCAAAAGCCAGTCAAAATTTTAGGGACAACCCCTGCTCCCACTGTCGGAAGTCCCACAAGTGTACCAAGCTGCACTACTATAATATATATGTAGAGAACCTTGGCCAGTCCCATGCAGGTTGTCAATTCAGACCCTGTGAGCTCCTATGAGTCCAGGTTAGTTGTTTCTGTGGGCTTCTTTGTGGTGTCCTTGACTGTTGTAGCTTATACAATCCTTCCTCCCTCTCTTCAGCAGGATCTCCTGATCTCTGCCTAATGTTTGCTTGTGGGTCTCTGCATCTGTTTCTATCAGTTACTTAATAACTGTCTGATGACAATTTGCCATAGTAACCAATCTTTGAGTATGGTAGAATATCAATAAGCATCATTGTGCTATTTTTTCTTCAATTGTGTGTGAGCCATTCAGACTCTGGGTTCTAGCACTCCAGGCACTGTATGGGGTGGGCTCAGTCTCATAGTATGGGTCTGCTGCGGTACCAGTCATTGACTGGTCACTCCCATAGTCTCTGCACCACCTTTACACCCAGCATATCCCATAGGCAAGGTAGACTATAGGTCAAAGGTTGTGTAGCTGGGTTGGTGTCCTAATTCCTCCATTAGAAGTCAAGCCAAGTCACAGGAGATGACTAGTTCAGTCTATGTATCCACTATTGCTAGAAACATTAAAATGGCCATCTTATCAAAACCAGTCAATAAATTCAGTGCAAACCCCTTCAAAATTCCAACACAATTCTTTACAGACCTTTAGAAAACAATACTGAACTTTGTTTAGAATAAAAAAAAACACAGAATAGCTAAATAAATCCTGTAGAATAAAAGAAATTCTGGAGGAATCACCATCCCTGATTTCATGCTCTACTAGAGAGTTATAGTATTAATAACAGAATGGTATTGGCAGAAAAACAAACATGTGGATCAATGATATTAAATTGAAGACTACGATATAAATCCACACACCTATGGACAGATGATTTTTTTATAAAGAATCCAAAACTATACAATGTAAAAAAAAGAAAGCATTTTCAACAAATGGTGCTGTTCTAACTGGATGTTGGCGTGTAGAAGAATATAGATAGATCCATACCTATCATCCTGCACAAAACTCATGTCCAAGTGGATCAAAGACCTCAACATAAATCCAGTTACACTGAACACAATAGAAGAGAAAATGGGAAACAGTCGTAAATGCATTGGAACAGGAGACAACGTCCCAAACAGAACGCCAGCAACAGAGATAGTAAGATCGACAATTAATAAACGGAATCTCATGAAACCGAAAAACTTCTTTCTGTAAGACGAAGGACACTGTCAAAATGGCAGCCTATACAATAGGAAAAGATTTTTACCAACTCTACATCTGACAGAGGGCTCATCTCCAAAACATATAAAGAACTCCAGGAATTATTACTCAGAGTCTTAATTTTTTCAGGTTAATTAATAACCTATGGCAATTAAGTTTCATTTTGGTTTGTTCATACATCCGGAGATTGAACCCACGATCCCACATGTATAATACAAGTGCTTTACAACTTGACTAAACCTAACCCTTGTCACAGTAGCATATTAAATGAAGAAAATATGTAAATAATACTCATCATGCTTTGTCACAATAAACTTTGTAAATTTTAATTGTTATGATTAAGTACATTTATATTCTTGACTGGGTATTTATTTTGGCTTATCAAGACAAGGTTTCTCTGTGTGTCATCCCTGTCTAGCCTCAAACTCACTTTGTAGAGCAGGGTAGCTTTAAACTTGTAGAAATCTGTCTGCCTCTGTCTCCAGAGGCCTGCGCCACCACTACCCATGACTAAGTGCTTTTAAGAGTGGAAAGATGCAAGCTTCAGTGTGAAACAGTGAGTCACACAGTATAACCCTTTATTCATATGTGTAATAAAGGTAGCATATTAAATCTTTATTGTGCTCAGTTAAATTAA
Organism: Microtus ochrogaster; assembly: GCF_000317375.1. Lineage (NCBI taxonomy): Eukaryota > Metazoa > Chordata > Mammalia > Rodentia > Cricetidae > Microtus > Microtus ochrogaster. The sequence continues at coordinate 637,561 of NW_004949156.1, forward strand.
TTTTCTTTGCCTGTATTTGAATAGTATTTTGGGGTAGCGAAATGGAAGAAAATTGCTGGTACAATGCAGTTCCTTTCTTTATGAGAATAAAGTATGTCAAATTTACCAAAAAAGAAGAAAATGTAACCATGCAATCATATAATTTGAGAGTTACTAGAGACATTTGAAATTTTATTCTGTACTTGGCACTTCTCATCTATGACCAGAGTCTAAAATTAAACAATGCTATCCCACATTTAAAACAAAGTGCCAGCAGCTGAGACAATCCATTTCCCTATAAGGTTTATCAAAGCAACAGTAGCAGTAATTCTACAACTAGCAACCTCCATTTTTCCCCATGCATACAAAGCAAAATGGGTGCAGGACAGACAGAATCAAAACTGGAGAATATTTTAGTAATACTTCATTTAACTTATATTTTCCTCATATAAACAAAAAGAGGCATGTGACAAAAATATGTCAGAGAAATGAAGTTGGTTTTCCAACCTTTTATGTGGTGTCAACCTACCCAACACCATTTTGTCATACCCAGAATGATGATACGGAATATCCTCTAGTTGAATATGTCAGTAAATGAAACACTATAGTATAAAATTGGGGATAAATTATACCACATTTTACAATCCATAATTCAAAAATGGAAAGGTTCTTTAAAGACAGAAGGGCAAAGAAAACTGTAAAGAATGTTAGGCTCATTAATTTGTTGACTCAGCATGTATTTAGTATGCCTCTGTTCTAGCCCAGACATTGTCAGAAAGCAAGCATAATAGTAGCAAATAACCACATACAAAGCCTTAACCAAAGGGAGTACTATTTCATGTGTTTGAGATGGAGAGTACATCAAGGAAAATCAAATGATAGAATATGCTAATCTTAGCAACTAAATATAAAGCCCAAAACAAGGAGAAAAATTAGAAGCATTGAGCGGAGTACAATTTTTAGTAGGATTTTCATGGAAAACCAAGGTGAGGTGACGGACAGTTACATTTGAAATCGAAGAAAAGACTTTCAAGACAGAGAAAAGAGCAATTCCACCTAGTATATTTGAAGAACACAGCAAAGAAACCAGTGATTATCAAGAAGAGTGAAAATGTTCAGAAACTGGACAAAATCAAACCATAAACCAAATTTGCCCAAAGGGCCACTCAGTCTAGACTTGTTAAGAATTCAGATGAAAGTTCATGTCTAAAGTTTCTGTCTCGCCGGGCGATGGTGGCGCACGCCTTTAATCCCAGCCCTCGGGAGGCAGAGGCAGGTGGATCTCTGTGAGTTCGAGACCAGCCTGGTCAATAGAGCTAGTTGCAGGACAGGCTCCAAAGCTACAGAGAAACTCTGTCTCGAAAAAGTAAAAAAAAAAACAAAACAAAAAAAAACACTTAAAGTTTCTGTCTTGTAAACTAGGGAAGGTTACAAAATACTCCTCCGAGGGGGAAGGATTTGGGAGGCGGTGGCGGGGAAGAGACAGAAATCTTTAATAAATAAAAATAAAAATAAAAAAATAAAAATGGATAAGAAAACAATGAAATACATGAAAATTTGAGAGTTAAGGAGAGTAAGAGTAAGTAGATTGTATAGATAAATATTATATAATAAGTAAAACTGGGCAAAAAAATCCATATTTTAAAATTCCCAGCAAATAAAACTGCAAAAAACAAACTACTAAAAAGCATTGATACTACTTCTCATGCCATAGCAAATACTAGAGATAAGGTATATTATAAAATGAATTCTAACAATATATTTCCTCCAAGGCAGTAAATTATCAATAAATATTCATTATCTTGGTGAAATATATCAATTATTAAGTTAATGTTAAAAGTATAGAAATAACTCAAATTTTTATTGACACTTACTGAATATTAATGATTACTATACTTCTAAGAGAATGAATAAACAACAAAACATATGTAGAATTATAAACATAAATTTTAGTTAAAAAATCAAGACACAATTGCCAACATATGATATCATTACCTTTAATAATGATTACATAGTAAAATGATAAAGGTGACAGATTACTGATACATTTGAAGTTGGTGATGAGAAGGAAGCAGAATACCTTTTTAAACTATTTCTCCCTATAGTGAGTCTAAGTTCCCCATTTTCAATGAGCTATAAGATTATATATGTACATTCTTATATGTATGTTATACTTCAATTAAAAGCTTACATGAAATCTCCCAAAAGATGACAAAAGCAAACTAAGTCATTTTAAATATGAAGCATTCTGCCTGCCCATGACTTCCAATTCAATAACTGAAAATGAATTTATGGGTAAGTAAAGATTATACAACATGTGCATTTATATTATTAAAACATCCACTAGGGTATCATAAATTATAAGCCATTTTTGTTATTTTTTTCTCTCTTCAAAAAATACTGTGTTATAGTTTGGAAACATTTGCATATTGCTTTTATTTTATACCCTTGCTTTTACTTTTGTCATTTAATTTGTCATTAAATATTCTTCAGTGAGGCCTTTTATAAAACATAAAGCTATACAGTATGTATTTTCACTACTGTAATAGTTTTCCAGAAGAGAAAAATTTGCACACCTCCAGACAGGAGGAAATAATAGGCCTCAAGACATTCTGTTTGTAACAGCTAGGAATCTCATACACCCTGTCCACAAATGCTGCAAAATAGTATACAGTATTTTAGGACAGTCCCTCACAACCAAGAATTTTGTAAGGTTGAGTGATACCACAGCCTAGATAGTGGAGCCTTTTTCAAATGAAATAGCGTAGGCTGATGGAATTTTAAAATATTTCTTGGCCAAGTTTTGCTGCATTTGAAATATTAAAATGACTTTGTTCAAAGTGAATGAAACTCTTAAAGATAATTCATATATTATGGATATCTCTTATATGGCTTGTTCCTTAAAGACAAGTGCTATGAACGTGTTTGCTTCCCCTTGTTTGTTTTTTTAAGCCTTGAATAATAATAATTTTATTATTCTCTCTACAGGATTGAAGAACAAAAGAACGTCTTGTCAGAATTTCAAAGAGATTTAAATGAATTTGTTTTGTGGTTGGAAGAAGCAGATAACGTTGCTAACACTCCACTTGGAAATGAGCAGCAGCTAAAAGAAACACTTGAACAAGTGAAGGTAATTTTGTATTCTAAAATAAACAGGGCCTATTTGTATAAAGCACATATAAATCTATTTTAATATGTTGACTCGTTGATCTGCTGTCCATTGTGTTATCTGTATTTCTTTCCAATATGTTTTCTCCCAACCCTAATTTTTCTTTACTAAACGACTGTCAATCAACATATATGCATAAACACATATATACACATGTGTGTGTGCATTTAGAAGCATGTTTTCTTTATACATGAATAGTGCATGGCAGTTATTTTGAACATTAGTTAAAGGATTGTTTCAGGATCCTACAATTTCAATGGTTTGAAGACTGAAGAGCAAAGTGTGAAATCAAAATATCTATATGTAAATGGAAACAACTTTGTAATCTGTTATAGGCTACATTGCTGAAGATTGATAGTCGCACTGAAGAAGAAAATTTCTTAGTGAAGAAATTCATTGCCAAACAAATAACATTACTTCAGTCACTAGCTAAAGATTCTACATTAACCTAAAGTAGGATTTAGCTTTAGCTTATTTTGTGTGAATATCAAAATTGCCACACTGGTTTGTATTTCATACAGGTTAAACAGACACACAGTGTATTCGAGAGAATTTTTCATGTATTAATATTATGCTATCTGCTATAACTTCACCTGGCTCATTGATGTGACCTAATTGTACAGATAATTTAATTTTCCCAGTTTTAGTTTCATAAAAGGAAGACTTTAGTAACTATATTATTTTACTTCATAAAGGATAGAGGAATGAAAATGAATATTTTGCCAATGTCAAATATGAAATTTATTTACATCTCCAATTTTCTTTTAAATTTTTCATTTATTTTACATACCAACCTCAGTTCCCCTCTCTCCCCCCTTCTGCTCCCACCTCCCCTCCCCCAACCCATACCTGTCTACTCCTCCTAAAGGAAAGTCATCCCATGGGCAGTCAACAAAGCCTGACATATAGAGTTGAGGCAGGATCAACCCCCTCCTCCCAACTGCCTTCCCCCCCATCAAGACTGGTAAAGGCATTCCACCATATGGAATGGGGTCCAAAGGGGCCACTCAGACACATCAAGCTACACAGCCGTCGCCCACATGCAGTCCCATGCAGGCTCCCGGGCTGTCAGTCTAGAGTCCTGAATTCCCATAACCGCGGGTGAACTTTTTCTGTTGAGTTTCCCTGTCATGATCATGACTCTGCTCCCTTGCTCGTAGAACCCTTCATCTGTCTCTTCGACTGCATCGACTGGACTCCCAGAACTTGGCCTGGTGCGTGGCTGTGAATCTCTTCATCTGCCTTCATCAGTTTCTAGAAGAAGGTTCAGTTAGGAGAGTCGCCATTTTAATTACTAGGGCAGGCCAGTTCAGGCACCCTCTCCACTATTGCTAGGAGTCTTAGCTGGGGTCATCCTTGTGGATTCTTGGGAAATTCCCTAGCACCAGGTTTCTCCCCAAGCCAATAATGGATCTCTCTATCAAGATATCTTTCACCACTTTCCCACTCAGTTCCTCCCCTAACTCGCCCATCACCCATGATGTTGCCTCATGTTCTCATCCCCCATCCTTTCCCCTCTAGCTCTTCTGGCTCCAGTTTAACAGAGAGACCTCATCTATTTCCCCTTCCCAGGGCGTTCTTATATGTCCCTCTTATGTTCTCCTTGATACCTAGCTTCTCTGGAGCTGCGGATTGTAATCAGGCTACCCTTTGTTTTAGATCAAGTATCCACTTATGAGTGAGTACAAACCTTGTTTATATTTCTGGAACTGGGTTACCTTACTCAGGATAATACTTTGTAGTTTCATCCATTTGCCTGCAAGTTTCATGATGTCATTGTCTTTTACAGCTGAGTTTTACTCCATTGTGTAAATGTACCATATTTTCTTTATCCATTCTTCAGTTGAGGGGCATCCAGGTTGTTTACAAGTTCTGGCTATTGCGGATAATGCCTCTTTGAACATAGTTGAGCAGGTACCCTTGTGGTATGATTGAGTATCTTTTGGGTGTATGCCCAAGAGTAGTATTGCTGGGTCTTCAGATAGATTGATTCCCAATTTTTCTGAGGAATCATCATGCTGATTTCCACATCAGGTGTACAAGCTTGCACTCACACCAGCAGTGGAAAACTATCCCCATTACTATACATCCTCTCCAACGGAAGTTGTCCTTGTTTTTGTTTTTGTCCTTGGTGTTTTTGAGCTTAGATATAATGACAGGTGTAAGATGTTATCTCAGAGTTGTTTTGATTTGCATTTCCCTGATGACTAAGGATGTTGGGCAACTCTTTAAATGTCTTTTGGTCATTTGAGATTCATCTGTTGAGAAGACTCTGTTTAGCTCTGTACCATATTTTTTTAATTGGATTATTTTGTATTTTGGTGTCTAATTTTATTAGTTCTTTATATATTTTGGAGATCAGCCCTCTGTCATGTGTAGGGTGGGTAAAGATCTTTCCCCATTCTATAGGCTGCTGTTTTGTTTTATTTACTGTGTCCTTTGCCTTACAGAAGCTTTTCAGTTTCAGGAGGTCCCATTTATTGATTTTTCTTTTGTGTCTTTGCTACTAGTGTTATATTACAGTGGTCTCCTGTGCCAAAGGGTTCAAAACTACTCCCTAACATCTCTTTTACCAGGTTCAGTGTAACTGGATGTATGATGAGGTCTTAATTCCATTTGGACTTGAGTTTTGTGCATGGGGATATATAGGGTGTACTTGCCATCTTCTACATATTGACATCCAGTTATTCCAGCACCATTTGTTAACGATGATTTTATTTTTTCATTGTACAGTTTTGGCTTCTTTGTCAAAAATCAGGTGTTCATATGTGTGTGGATTAATATCAGCTTCTTCAATTTGATTCCACTGTTCCATGTGTCTGTTTTTTTTTTTTTTT
>NW_004949156.1:643645-701965 GCF_000317375.1 Microtus ochrogaster
TTTTTTGCCAAAACCAAGCTTTTTTCATTACTCTGCACTGAAACAATCTGGCCCTAGACATTTTTGACTTTTGGAGACTTTTAGTGACTACTTCTATTTCCTTGGGTTTTGTAGAAGTATTTAAATTATTTATCTGTTCTTTTAATTGTGACATGTGATGTGTTCAAAAAATTGTCTATTTCTTTCAAATTTTTCAATTCTGTGGAGTACAGGTTTTTGATGTATGACTTCATGATTTTCTGGATTTTTTTCAGTGTCTGTTGTTATGCCTACTTTTCATTTTTGATCTTGTTAATTTGGATATTGTCTCTTTCTGTCTTTTGTTTGTTTTGGATGTTTGTCTATCTTGTTCATTTTCTTGAAGAACCAACTCTTCATCTCATTGATTCTTTGTATTGTTCTCTTTGTTTTTATTAGATTGATTACAGTCCTCAATTTGATTGTTTCCTGGTGTCTACTCCTCCTGGGTAAATTTTTGTTGTTGTTGTTCTAGGATTTCAGCTGTGCTATTTAGTTGATAGGGTGAGAATCGTCTAAATTCTTTATGTAGTCATTTAGTGCTATAAATTTTCCTCTTATCCCTACTTTCGTAGTATCCCATGTTTGGGCATTTGTACATTCATTTTAATTGATTGTTAGGAAGTCTTTCATTTCTTCTTTTATTTTTTTAATTAAATTTATTTTTCAATGATATTTTCTCATTTTGCATACCTATCCCAGTTGCCTCTCATTCTTTTCCTGCCAATCCCCCCATATTCCTTCATACCCCAGACCTCCATCCACTCCTGAGAAAGGGTAAGACTTCTTAAGTGGAGTCAACAAAGTCTGACATATCAGTTTGTGGCAGGACCAAGCCACCACCCCCATATCTAGGCTGAACAAGGTATACCTCCAAAAAGAATGGGCTCCATAACGCCAGTTCAAGCACTAGAGATAAGTCCTGGTCTCTCTATCAGTGGCCCCATAGATTACTGAATCCTCACAACTGTCGCCCACATTCAGCAGGCTTAGTATGGTGCTATGCGGGCTCCCTAGCTATCTGTGCAGTCTGTGAGCTCTCACTAGCACAGATCAGATGTTTCTATGGGTATCACCATTATGTTTATGACTCCTTTGCTCATATTGTCACTCCTCCCTCTCTTGAAGTGGTCTCCAGAAGCTTGGTCCAGTGTTTAGCTATGGATATCTGCATCTCCTTCCATCAGTTGCTAGATGAAGGTCATATAATGACAATTAAGGTAGTTATCAATCTGATTACAGGGGAAGGCCAGTTCAGGCACCCTCTCCACTATTGCTTAGGTTCTGAGCTGAGTCATTCATATGGATTCCTGAGAGTTTCCATAGTTCCAGGTTTCTTGCTAGCCCCAAACTAGCTCCCTCAATCAAGATATCTCTTTCCTTGCTCTCCCTTTCTGTCCTTCCCCCATCTCAAACATCCCATTCCCTCATGTCTCCTCCCTCCCTTTTTATCCCCCTCTTCTTGGGAATCTTTAATTTCTTTATTCATTCATTCATTGACCCGGTGGTGATTCAGTTAAACATTATTCAGTTTCTATGAATTTGTAGGCTTCCTGTAATTTGTATTGTTATTGAGTTCTAACTTTAAGCCATAGTAAGCTGATAAGATACAGGGGTTTATTCCAATTTTTTGTTGATATTTGCCTTATGAATGAGTATTTGGTCAATTTAGAGTAGATTCCATGAGGTGCTAAGAAGAAGATATATTCTTTTCTGTTTGAGTTGAATATTCTATAGATGTCTGTTAAACCCATTTGAGTCATAAAATCTCTTACTGCCCTTATTTCTCTGTTAATTTTCTGTCTGACATATCTGTACATTGGTGAAAGTGGGTTACTGAAGTCTACCACTATTAGTATGTGTGGTTTGGTGTGTGATTTAAGCTTTAGTATTATTTCTTTTACAAATGTGGGTTCCCTTGTATTTTGGGCATTAATGTTGAGAATTGAGACTTTATCTTGATAGATTTTCCCTATGATGAATATTAAATGTCCTTAGCAGAAGGTCAGCTCCTATTTTCATATCCATTCTGTTAGCCTGTGTCCTATTATAGGTAAATTGATTCCCTTAATTTTAAAGAATCTTAATAACCAGTGATTGTTAATTTCTGCTAATTTTTGGTAATAGGGTGTATGTGTCCCTACTTTGGGATTTGCCGGTCTTGGATTATTATTGTCTGTGCTTTTATGGGTGTAGCTAACTTTTATGGATTGAAGGTTTCCTTTTATTTCTTCTACAAGGCTGGATTTGTAGATAGGTATTGTTTAAATCCTATTTTGTCATGGAATATTCTGTTTTTTTCTGTCTACGATAATTGAAAGTTTTGCTGAATGTAGTAGCCTTGGCTGGCATCCATGGTCTCTTAGTGTCTATGTAATGTCTGTCCTGGACCTTCTGGCTTCTGGTATAATTCTGATGGGTCTGCTTTTATATGTTACTTGGTCTTTTTCCTTTGTAGCTATTTATTGGTAGAATAGATTACAATAATGCTTAATATTCTTTCCTTGTTCTGTATGTTCAGTGTTGAGATTTTGTGGTGAAAGGACTTTGTTAAGAGAGATTGCACACTCATTTCCTGGCTGCCAAACCCAAATAATCATGCAGAAATTGTATTAATTGCAACACTGTTTGGCTGATGGCTCACATATATTTCTAGCTAGCTCTTACAACTTAAATTAACCCACTTCTACTATTTTATGTTTTACCATGAGGCTTGTGGTTTGTTAACTCTTGTTTCTTGGGTGACTACTGGCATCTTCTGACTTAGCCTTCTTTCCCTTCGTTCAGTTTAGTTTTCCCACTGAGATATATTATGCTATGTCATAGGCCAAAGTATCTTTTATTTATTAATCAATAGTATTAAAACATATTCATACCATACAAAGGGGAATCCCACATCAAGACTTTTCTTTGGCCAATTCTGTTTATTGTTCTGTAAGCTTCTCATATTTTTGTGAGCATGTCCTTCTTTAGATTAGGGAAATTTTTTATGATTTTTGTTGAATATATTTTCTGTGTGTTTCAGCTGGTATTTTTCTTTTTTTATCACCATTATTCTTAGTCTTTTCATGGTGTCCTAGATTTCCTGGAAATTTTAGGTTACAACTTTGTTGGCTTTAAAGTTTCCTTTGACCGATGAATCTGTTTCCTCTATTGTATCTTTAATGCAAGAGAGTCTCTCTTGCATTATGTTGGTTATGCTTGCATCTGTAGTTCCTGTTTGTTTACCCAGATTTTCCATTTCCAGAATTCCCTCAATTTGCATTTTCTTAATTGTATCTATTTCAGTTTTCAAGTCGAGTTGTTTGCATCGTCTATTTGATTGGTATATATTTTTAGCTTTATTGGTTTTCTTTAAGAGATTTATTGTTTCCTTTTTTTGTGTGTGTGATTTCCTAAATGTCCTCTTTTAATTTTTTTTTGAGACAGAGTTTCTCTGTGTAACAGGCATAGCTGCCTAGAACTACCTCTGTAATCCTTGCTGGCTCGAACTCACAGAAATCTGCCTGCCTCTGCCTTACAAGCACTGGGCTTAAAGGCGTATGCTACCTCTGCTTGTCTCCTAAATTTCTTTAAGGGAATTTTGCTTTTCTTCTTTAACAGCCTCTATCATCTTCATAAAGTTATTATAGGATCATTTTCTTCTGTTTCACCTATTTTGGCATGTTCATGTCTTTCTTTTGCAGAACCATTAGGTTCTGGTGTTATCATTTTGTTCTTTATGTTGTTGGATGTGTTCTTGCCCTGGCATCAACCCATTTCTTCCCCTAACTGCTGTAGACTGCCACCTAGGGTCTGCTCTTTGTCTAGTTGGTGAAGGAGGTGTCTGTGTTTTCAGGTTCACTGATGCTGCTAGTGGATGGTTGGGTTATGATGCTGAGTGGAACTTGTAGAGAGGCAAATGGGAGGTGTGGAGCAGCCTTTCTGTGGGAGTCTTGCCTCCTGACCAGCTAGTGGGACTACAGTGGATGCGGGAGAGACACAAGGCATGCCCCAGAACCTAGGGCATAAAGATGGGGCTTTCCAGCTGGGAGTCTAGTCACTTACCTCTTTGTCCAATTGATTCAGATGCTGCCTCTGCCTCTGGGTGCTGCTGATGCTGTGGTTGACAGTTAAGTTTGTGGGGTGGGAAGGGGCTTATAGATTACAGGGTCCAATGGGGTGGCGGGTGGAATAACCTGACCACAAGGGCCTTACCTGCCAATTGGCTAGTGGGACTGTGATGGGCAGAGGAAGGGTATGGGGTATGATCCAGAGCCTAGATCATAGAGATGGGGCTGCTCAGCTATGAGACCAGTCACTCACTTCTTTACCCAGTCGGTGCAGGCAGTGTCTATCCATATGAAACTTTGAAACTGATTGTTCTTCCTATAATTGTAGATGGTTAGAAAATAAAATGGGAATAGAACTGTTTGTCAATGATTCAGTTAGTTTAATTAAGAAAATTATAGCTCAACTTGACTATTTCTGTGAAACAAAAAATTAAAAATTACATGCTAAAATTTCACAGAGTACAAATGAAAACTTTCATAATTCAATAAACAAATACTAAATATATACTATCTATCAGATATCATACTATGTATTTCATCACTGAAAATTTGTGAGCCCTTTTTAGACCAATGTACCCTTGGAAAACAACAAGTTTAGTATATTCTTGGAAAGTCATCTTTCCTTAATGCGTTTAGTGTCATATGTAGTATTATAACTGATAGTTCATTTTGTGGATAAATTTGCCAGCATTTATTTATGAATAAATGTGTATTGATTTTTCTGTTCTTCTTGAACAACCGAGATAATATTGTCCAAAAGAAAATTCTATAAAGATAGATATGGTCTTCAGTATCTGTTTCTCTAACATTAGCTATATGTGCCTTACGAAAAGTGGCGTGTCTGAACAACTGAGGAAGTTTTACAAATAACTGAATCCCAATAGCTACTCTATTAGATGCTACAGTTCTAACTAAAATGTAGTTATGAATATTGTAATGCTTTTTTTTAGATCTTGGGTGAAGAGGAGTAACAATATGATGCTAAATGGAATATCAGAAATTAAAATTTCAGGGTGAAATTTTCTTTTTGAATTAGTATTCTGTTACTTATTAGTCTTGTGTCCTTGCAACTTATATTTAAACCTCGTGTCTCAACTTTCTTCTATACAAAATGACAATAATAACTGCTCCAGATAATAATTATTATTATTTGCCTTTCACGTTATTGTTATTTCTATATGTAAAGGTGAACTGAGTTAATATATGTAAAGAGATTAGTACAGTGTCTGACACTGTAGATATGACAACTTGGTTTTCTACTCATGGGCATGCTGTTGTATTCTATGACATGCTAAAATACCATAGTGTATGCTGGAATTAGTCACTTTGTTCTATTTGTGATGTAGCATACACTTTTGGAATGACTGGTATTACGTCAGAGCTCTACATCTCATCTAACATCATTTGCTTTAAAGCACTCAAATGAGTAAAATAAGGCAGTCATATGTAGGGAGGTTTATTTACTTTGATACAGATGTTTCAGCACATCATTTCTGTGCTCTGTGGAAGTATTTGGTATTTCAGGTGCCAGTGGACCTTCAGTCAAGTCGCTTGGCTTTGATAGACTAATCAATAAAGATGACACAGAGGTAGTTGCACTGTAATTCATTTTAAATGTTGTTGTATTTGTCTGTTCCAGTTACTGGCAGAAGAGTTGCCCTTGCGCCAAGGAATTCTAAAGCAATTAAATGAAACGGGAAGAGCAGTACTTGTAAGTGCTCCCATAAGACCAGAAGAGCAAGATAAACTTGAAAATAAGCTCAAGCAGACAAATCTCCAGTGGATCAAGGTTAGACATTAACCATCATCTCTTTCGCATGTGTTAAGTATTGCCAGTGTTTGTACTTGCTTTGTTTCTTGCGTGTTTTCTTGGAAGGAAGCAGCAGTTTGGATTATTGGTTTGTTTTATAACCTGATTATCTGATTTAGCTCTGTAGCTTCCTAGAAACGGGAAGCAGCTTGTGATAGTGGTTGACTTTGCATTAGTGATTGAACGCCAACCATGCACTAATACTCTTTTAAAAATTATTCCATAGGTAGAAACATTCATAAAGCAATTAATTTGAGTGACATGTTCAAGGTCAAGAAGTATAGTGATGAAGAATTATTGTTTTAGATGTAGAATATAGACATAATTGATAACCAATGAATGATAATATGCTAAAAAGTTATTCTATTTCCAGTGACTTACTTGCAAGTCTTTGTCTTTCCACATAGGACACATTCTAAAACTGATGTAGAATATAAAATATTTTTCAATTTACTACATAATTAAAAATGTAATTAAAAAACAACTTGCATATAAAAATTTATATTGTAATCTAAGTTCTTTTGACCCAGTCTCACTTGTTTTTTATTTCAATTTTCCTTTGATATGGAACCAGTCTCATTTATTTACTCAAATGGAATATTTGCCATCTTTGTTCCAATGATCCAGAATATGATGTATTGGAGTTGATGTTTTGAATTTCTGATAAACAAAAATCATTGTAATTTTTCTCCTCTGGGTTAGTAGTCTAGAAAGATATAATTAATTTCTAAGTATCAAACATGTATCGGTGATATTTCTAAATTTGCCTATTAATCCTAATAGTAGAATATGTTTCAAGAATATGATTCTGTCATATTCAATTAGAAATCAAATAAGGCTAGTTGCTCCCTTTATAATCCTTATAATTTTAAGTGGACTTTTGTTGACATAACCTGTGTCAGTAAAAAAATCTTTTCCTCCATATTTATCATGAAAAATGGTATGTGTTGTATAGTATGGTTGATCTCTTTAGTTTCTCCTCCTTCTTAGTCTATTAAGTACAAGAGTAAGAAAGGAAATGAACAATGGTCAATGGCACTCTTTTATACTTATAACTAATTATAGCTTTTTTCTTTCTTCTTTTTTTCTGGAAAAAAGGTGAATTATTACCATTGATTTTTTTTAAAAAACGTGCAATCACTTTGAGATTCCCTATTATTCATGATTCATTTTATAAATGGCTGGATTCAATTTTTTAATATTTGCTGAGTTTTTGTGCATCTTTGTTCATGGCAGGGAATATTCCTTAACTTTTTTCCTAGCATCCTCAAGTGCTGGTAGCAATGCAAGCATAGATTTACAAAACAAATTGAGAGGTTCTCTTTGTTTCTTTGTTCAGGATGTAATTGTTGAACAGTCTTCTTATTTCTTTCTCATATATTTTAGAAAATTGGTTGTTCTGCTATCTAGGCATCAAAGTTTTATAGTAAGATTTAAGAAATTGATTTACTTTTTTTGCAATAGATAGAGACATAGTTGATTTTTAATTGCTCTGTAAGCATTTACACTTTTCATCTTCCAAGGAATTTGACTGTAATTTTGGTTTTTTTCCACATTTTGAACTATAAACACCCTGCATACAAAGGGTTATATTTTGGGACACTCATCAAATGCTACCAAGTTCAATTTTTTTATTCAAGAATTCTACAAATTTTCTTTGTTTAGAATTGAGATTAGTTTTGCTTGTCAAGAAGTACTAGTCTTTAGTATTTTCCTTTAGTAACAAATGGAACACCTTTGATCATATTCTACTGATAAAATAACTTAGAAAGCAATTTCCACTTAAAATCTCCCTCTCCTCAATTTTAACCCACTTCTTGGCTATATTCCTCACATTATCTTCCCTTTCAGCTTGCCAGGGGGCTTTCTCCCTTTACCTAATGCAGTTTCTCTTTTCTGTTATCTATCCTTTATGTGTTTTCTCCAGATAGGTCTTTAACCATCAAAGATGTTTTCAGGCTTCTTCATTTTTTTACAACCATTCTACTATGGTTTTGCACGTATTTATTAACTTTTTTCTATTCACAGTATACAGGAAATTTTAATCTTTGAAATAGGGAAAAATATGTTCCAAGAAGACACTGGAGAACTGCAATTTTTGTGTAATACAAAATGGCTTCTTTCAAGAGTGCAAAATCACCTTTTGCAAATTGTTTGTTATTCATTAGCACCTATCTAAATTGAGCGGCCTAAGTAAGTTGTACTAGGGGCTAGAGAGATGGCTCAATGATTAAGAGCATTGGCTGCTCTTCCAAAGGTCCTGAGTTCAATTCCCAGCAACCACATGGAGGCTCCAAACCATCTGTAATAAGATCTGGCGCCCTCCTTTGGCGTGTGGGTATACATGGAGGCAGAAAGTTGTATAAATAAATAAATAAATAAATAAATAAATAAATAAATAAATAAATAAATCTTTTTAAAAAAGTAAGTTGTACTAAACAGAACTCTGTTATTTGAAAAGAAAACAATTGAATCTTAAAATTGTGCCACGTTATTTATTTGATTCTAAGTTGAGGATGCTGAAGTTCTTGTAACAGATCATTGCCATGACTGATAAAATATGTAGGCGCTCAAAGAAGTACCACTTTGTGATATTGTAATAAAAATTGATATTTGAAACTCTATGAATCAAGCAAGAAGATATATTCAAAAATCATTTGAGATATCACATTTCCTATTAGTTATGTGAATGATAAGATTGAAATATATTTCAGAAGATTAGAAACTTAATAAAAAATTAAAAGTTATTTGTTTGATTATGTCAAAATATCCATATTAAATCAGAGATATTTGCACTAAACATGATATATTGGCCATTTAAATTTTGTAATTTTATAATAATGCAAAGAAAATCACTACTATAGGACAAGTGCAAGGAGGAGAAATATTTCAAAATTTTATATAATATTCAAATACATTTTGATGTAACAAAAGAAGCAGAAAATTATAAAAATAGGAAATCCTGTATATAAAAACTTTTCAGCTTTGTGGATTGTAAAACTTAAGGTTTTACTACTTCTATAACAAAATAAAAACACAACTTTTGTATCAAAAAAGGCAAACTAAAGAAATGACATTATTTGATATAGATTTATACTGCTACAAAACAATATCTTTGCCTCTACTAAAGATTAAATTTTCAGTGCTATGCCTTTGACGACAATTATAAATTTAACATACAAGTCTTTTCAGTAGGTTTTCAGTAATGAGAACAGCTAACGATAAATGGAGAAAAGAGGCACTTGTGAATCTTATGAAATTCTATGAATGAAATCTCAAGTTTGGGACCATAGAAGTATTTACAAGGAACTCTTCCCTCTGTTTTCTGTTTCCTCCTGTGAAAAGGGTAGAGTAAATAGTGCATTAAGAACTTATAGATAATTTTTTCTAGATTGACACATACGGCCATTACTTAGCACATTTTCCCCAGAAAGACCTAATGGAAAGTGGAAATTCCTGGTATTTCATTATGCTGTGTAGCTAACTTAGCAATTATTTGCACAGCTTTATATTTCAATACGGAAAAAAAGCAGTGAGAGCCAGTGTATATGTTTCTATATTTGCACATGCCTATTTCCTGATATGCCCATCTAAAGCGAAAACACAAATGGAAAATGAACTACATAAGCATAATTTACTAAATTACTAAATTTTTAATCTCACGTGTGAAAAATGTTGAGAACACTTGCATTAGCCTTCATTAGGTAAAATCACCTAACACAAAACCTGTTTAATGACAACCTGTTGACTATATCTTGAACTTTTGAGCACTATACTGCAAGTGAAAACCAAAATGCTTGTGTGAGTATTATTTTACTAGATTATAATAAAAAGAATTAAAAGTTGATCACCAGCTGCTATTAGTGTGATGAACTGATAGATGATTCAATAAATCTATTAGCTTGTTTTTTCTCTGGGTAATATATATATATTGATCTTATTGAGCTGTTCCTATTTCTCTGCCCCCCATTCCTCTCCCTTCCCCTTCAACCCTCTCTCATGGTCCCCAGGCTCCCAATGTACTCAGGAAATCTCATCGTTTTCTACTTCCCATGTAGATTAGATCCATGTGTGTTTCTCTTAGGGTTCTCATTGTTGTCTAAGTTCTCTGGGATTGTGATCTGTAGGCTAGTTTTCTTTGTTTTTTGTTTAAAAGCACTTATGAGTGAGTACATAAGACAATTGTCTTTCTGGGTCTGGGTTACCTCATTCATTAGGCTGTTCTCTAGATCCATCCATTTGCCTGCCAATTTCAATATGTCATTATTTTTTTCTGCTGTGTAGTACTCCATTGTGTAAATGTACCACATTTTCCTTATCCATTCTCTAGTTAAGGGACATTTAAGTTGTTTTCAGGTTCTGGCCGTGACAAACAATACTGCTATGAACATAGTTTAGCACATGTCCTTGTGGTACAGTTGAGCATATTTTGGGTATATACTGAAAACCTTCTTGAGAAAGGTTTTTTCCTAATTTTTTCTGAGAAATACTCATACTGACATCCAAAGGGGCTGTACCAGCTTGCACTGCCACCATTAATGCAGGAGTGTTCCCTTTACCCCACAGCCTCTCCAGCATAAATTGTCTTCACTGTTTTTTGCTCTTGGCCATTCTTACAGGTATGTGATGGAATCTCAGAGTTGTTTTGATTTGCATTTCTCTGATGTCTAAGGATGTTGAGCATTTCCTTAAGCTTCTTTCAGCCATTTTAGAATCCTCTGTTGAGAGTTCTGTTTTAGTCTGTATTACATTTTTTATTGGATTGTTTGTATTTGGATGATCAATTTCTTGAGATCTTTGTATATTTTGGAGATGAGACTCTGTCTGACGTGGGTTTAGTGAAGATCTTTTCCCTTTCTGTAGGCTGTTGTTTTGTCTTGTTGACCGTGTCCTTTGCTTTACAGAAGCTTTTCAGTTTCAGGAGGTCCCATATATTAATTGTTTCTTTCATTGAATGTAAGAAAGAGAATTACAGACCAATCTCTCTCATCAACATTGATGCAAGAATACTAAATAAAATACTGGCAAATCAAGTCCAAGAACACATCAGAAACATCATCCATCATGATCAAGTCGGCTTCATCCCAGAGATGCAGGGATGGATTCAACATATGAAAATCTATCAATGTAATCCACCATATAAACAAACTGATAAATAAAAACCACATGATCATCTCCCATTAAATGCTGAAAAAGCATTTGACAAAATATAACATCCCTTCATGATAAAGGGTAATTTATCTTTTATGGTATAAAGGTAAGCATTGTTTCAAGGCAAATATAGACATTAGTTTAAATTATTAACACAGTCAAATAAGCATCAATTAGTAGTACACTCATTTTGTATAATATACAAATTCACTTTTGATTTCTTTAACAAAATATCCTATTATTTTATACCATATTATGATTCTTTATTATGTTTAAATCACATTCTATCATAATTTTCTTTAGATAAAAATGTGAAACTATGGAAATTTGTAGGTTTCAGATCAGTCAGATAAAGAAGCTTCAAGAAGCTGTCACACATCTTCCTGATTCATATACCAGCTTCTGGAAACATATGAAATAATATTAACTTTTATGAAATGTAGTCATATTTATTATAAATATGAACATATAAAATAATGCATGTAAAATTGCCTAAATAAAAATACTCATGACAAAATAAAGTGATATTGTATGACTGAATCATTTTACAGACACACTTAAGACATTGTCCTGAAAAAATATATATTCAGTTGAATAAATCTTCCTAGAAAATCTGATTTACTTTACCCAGAAAATAAAATAGGCTTAAAATCATGTGTCCTCAAGCTTAGCCTGAAAGCACTTTTGTAATAAAGCTGAAATTACTTTCCAATAAAAATCATAAAATAAAAACCATGAAAGTAAATACATAGTTAAATTCTTAAACCAAAACATTTTCTAAAGTACACTAGTAACTGTATCTAAATTTCCAGAAAATATTAATCTCTAATCATATTATTTCTAAATATCCATCAAAGGAGGAACCATTTTAGCAATGTTCTTTTCTTTGTGTCAGTTTAATAAATTGTTGGTCCTTTTTCAGGTACATTTGCCATGTATGTCAGTCATTAGTAGTCATTACTACAAATGGAGAAAGTAAACTGTAGAAAAAGTTACATAAATCCAAGACTTGGCTGTTTCACTTCTTACTAAAATATCTCTAATGTCTAGTTACTAAATAGATTGAAACTGAAAGTTGGAGAATGAAGTGGTAATTTAATGTTTATAATATAGTTGTCCTTGATTTTAAATTCTATAAAAATATATGTGATGTTGTGGTTTTATTGCTAGACTATAATCTCAGTTTCCCTGAACTTTCCCATATTTGCCTGTTCTCCAATTATGATTTTATAGTCCCTCTTTTCTTTCTCATGATTATCCACTTTTATTTCTAAAATATCTATAGGTCATCCTCTTTATGAGAACAAACATCAGGCTCTTAGAGATGGGTTCATTACAGTGCTCAGTAATTATAATTTTAATTATAATTACTCCTAATGCTCTTAAAACTAGCAGCATTATCTACCTTGTAGACATTTCAATGATGTTCACAAGATTGGCCTGTCCAAGAAACTGGATCGTTATTGTTGCAAATAGTCACTCTGTCTACAAAGTAAATTTATAAGTATATATCGCTTTCTATTTTTCAACCTATTGGGATTTTGGACAATAAGAATATGTATTAGATAATTTATGATGAAAAAGTGAACAAGGTTGATGAGAAAGTAATTTTCTTTTGTCATTAATGATTAATGATACATTATGTATTCTGGTGATTATCAACTGCGTGGTCTCATACCATTCCTAGAAATGCCTCATTTATTTCGGTGCTAAATTCAAATATCAATAGATCTAGTCAGCTTCTAGAAGGAAATTCAGTACAGTAGTGTGTGTGCAATGAGGAACAAAGTATCTGGCACAACTTAGTTGCACAAAACAGCTCATTTTAAATGTAGAGTAGTTAAAAATGTTAAAATTTAAAGACAAAACACATCATCCTTGGTGAATCAGCTTAATCAAATAGTAATAGCTATAAGTATTGAAGAACAACCTGAGTTAGCAATGAAAGGGCGGATGAGAGGCGCATTCAAGGAACTAAAACTACACCGGCCTAATAGAAAGCACAGAGGGTTTTTTAGTCAAAGACTTCCCATTCCAATGATCTTGACTTTAAAAAGAAAATCTCTTTTTTTTAAATTAATTAATTTATTTATTAAAGATTTCTGCCTCCTGCCTGCCACCGCCTCCCATTTCCCTCCCCCTCCCCCAACCAAGTCCCCCGTCCCTCATCAGCCCAAAGAGCAGTGAGGGTTCCCTGCCCTGTGGGAAGTCCAAGGACCAAAAAAAAACCAAAATGGAGAAGATGCTAACAGGGCTTTGCCTTCCCGGTGTGGGAACGCCGCGCATGGAGAATCCCTAGGGTGTAGAAGACAGCTGATATACGCTGTGCAGCAACTTTACTGTACCGCAACATTTACTGTTCATTGCCTGTGTTCCAGTCTTGACTGTGGGTCTCCTGAGAGCAGGCCTTGTGTGCCTTTTCCTCTTGAGCACTTCATGTGTTTGATACTATGCTAGGCGGGCATGAGGGTAAGTGATAAATATCTGCAGGAATAATTTTTTTTGAAGAAATCTCTCAAAAAAAAAAAAGAAAAGAAAATCTCACCAAGTAATATTACAGGTGAAAAGGGCTGGACAATGTTGAGCTTTTCTTTTCAGGCTTAGGTTATTTGACTTTTTAACCTTGAATAAAGGTGCATATGATTCATTGGTCTAGCTCTTCCTCAGGAATCCAGACCCTGCACTCTTTCTCTTCCCTACAGTCTTGATGTTGACAGGATGATTTGTTGAAAGTTTCACTTGTGCCAGATATTGTTTATTAGGGAATATCAGCTGATATGATTTGTTCAAGAAAATGCTATTTTTTAAATTAGAAAGACAACCATTTAGGACATATTATACAATACTGATATTTTGCTATGATTCATTTACATGTGAAATTTTTCCTTTCATCACTATTTAATGGTGAGAATGTGTATCCAACATGAAAATGTATTCTTTAAGTCTGCTATGGCACACTCTTTATTTAAAAGGTAAGATATTTTCCAATATTAACAGATTTTATTATTCTTGGCAAACACTCTTTCCTGTTCACAATGAATTTAAATGAGAAAGAGAGTATTATGATGATAAAAAGAAAATGAGGAGAAAAATTTCATAAATCTTGACCTTCAGTATAACATTTTTCAAGTCCTTTATTAGCAAAAATGTGTTTGCCCTATGGCAGTGATTTTGAGACAGTAGAAAAAAAAACATACAATAGAAAAGGATTTTGCCAACACACAATGATTTTTTTCCCTTTTGTTTCTGCAGGATTTTTTTTCTTACTAGATTATATGACATCACCTCTAAAGCTAGAAGGGCTTCCTTTCTTCTTAATAATTTAATAATAATCTTGAATTCAATGGAGGCTTTCATATACTCACTACTTAAACTGAACCTTAATAAGGAAAGAAGATTAAAGACCATATTTAAGGATACAGATTGTAAATTCTAACCTAGTTTCTGTTATTATATCACCTGGAAAGTTAATATGTAATGTGAAAATAAAATAACAGGGCTATGAAAGGTCAGAATCATACCAAAACCCAACATTTTAGTGAACTCTTTATACTTATACATTAAGCTATGTGATTTTTATTTATGAACCAAAAAAGAATTTAATAGTAAATCCTGACTACTATATGCATGCTAGCTGACCCCTAGTACTTCAAACTGGAGAAAAGGGACACTGACCAGAGGATGTATTCTGTTTTTGTTATGGTCCACCTGCCAAGGCTTATAACAGATCTGTAATGGATTTCTTACCTTTTATTGTATAGTAAATGGATTGATAGATTGTGCATATGGCCAATGAACCATGAAACCCCTGATTTGAAGGAAAGAGTTTATCACACTTTGATGTTATTTCTGTCTTATGTCAGCTGAGAAGGATGAGCTAGATTATCTGTAAGTAAGTTGAATGCCAAAAGCAGCATTGGCCTCATTTGTCCACCTTATATACTTCAGGGGAAGTCTTTTGCGTGGCTTATGAAGGGGCTAATCGGACCTGATGGAGAAATTTTGGTTGACTGCATTTGAGTATGTTTCCTGATGTTAGAACTAATTATCAGACTTCAGAGAGATTATTTCATTGTTTGTTGCTGGATAAATTCAATCTCTTTTGCTGTACAAGTTAAAGTATTTGAGTGGGATGATGCCATTCCGATTTGTGAACATTCTTAGCACTGGAAAGAGCTTAGTCCATCTTTGGCATGCTTGATCAAGTGTAGAAGAAAAGAGGTAGGCCAGAAAATGGGCCAGAAACCAAAGTCACTACAAGGGTATTTCAAGAAATTTTGTTTTGATACTTGCAATATGTAGGAAATCTATTAATGACTGTATATTCCATACAGACAAAAAATAAACTTCTTGTAAGACTTATATATCCTATTTCTGGTGTGAGAGCTACCAACATTTTGAATAAGAGAATATTGTTTGGACTTATTCAAACTTTATAAAAGAGTAAAATTTCTACAACTCAGTAAATGACTACCACAGAGATCATTTTTGCTATTTTTATCATTACAGGTCCTGTTTCAATATAGTAAATTATTTTAAATCACTTCCCTGTGATGTTTTTATTAACTATGTGTCTTCTTCATCCTAAAATTTTTAAGAGGCTGATGAGAAATGGAAAAAGATTTTCTGGTGTTAGATAGGTCCCCAATTTTTGGAAACTAAAAATAAACATCCCTAAAATAGATAAAATAATAGAAACCACCTCCCAATTAAAATAGTTCACTGTGAGTGTATGACAACTATTTTAAATACTAAAATATCAAGAGAAGATACATACTTTCATTAATATCTCTAATTATTCATACTGTAACTCAAATGTAACACAATTAAACAGTGACCTCTAGTTTGTGTAAAGTAGCAAAGTTTCTTCTTCCCATTGCCTTACCTGAGCTCATTTTCATAGAGGTGTCTAATATATTTGAGGCATATTTTGACCCCTACTTGTTCTCTTCATGAAGAAGGACGCTTAAAAGAAATCCCATACTAGCTCAGAATTGAGAAATAGATGGTTATTTATTTAGGGGTAGATTCACAAATCAGAATCCTCTCCTTGAACAGAGATCATCAGAAACAAAATGCCAGAGCCAGAAAAGAGGCCATACACATGCTCTACATTAGCATATATAGGATAAGAGGCCAAACCCCAGTGGGGAGGTAACCACTGGCTGAAAGACTTCCTACAGTACCTCCCCCTTTTGTTTAACGAGAGTTCTAAGCCTGATACAATATTATATACAATAAGAACAAATATATTCAATAATTATTCTATCCTAACTAGTTTAAATCTTGTATAATAAATTACTTGGCCAAGTCATGAGAGGAAAGTAACTACAACTATCTAGTTTTCAACCCCATCAAAGATTTGAGAAGGGAAATAATATTACTTGAGTAAGCAGTAAGTGCAGTCAAGCAACTTCCAAAATGTGTAACAAATGAAAGAGACAACTGGCTTCTTGGGCAATCACCCAAAGTCTCATTTGCAACGTTGAAGCAACCAACTTTGGCTAATGCCTAGAGTAATTGACAGACCATTTTCAAAGGAAAGGAAATTTTCAAAAAACCGTCTTACACTGTCCTGGCAAGATTTGACAGTCCTGCTTATCCATTTCCAGATACCATGTAATTTGTCAGTGGTGGAGGCATGGGCATTTCTTTGCCCAAAGGCCAGTTTTGCCATGAAATAAACAACCTCCAAGTGGAGTGTTTTTGGTGCTCAACATTCTCTCAGGAATAGGTCTGTGGTGCCAGGACCAATCATGTCTTACTTCAACCTAACCCTAAGTAATTTAAATGTCATATTCTACATTTATTTACAGTGGTTGAAGATTACCTATCTATGTAGAATATATCACCATGTTTCTAAAGAACCTGATTAGTCTAAGTATGACAAATACAGATGACTATTGATCTATATTTCTTAATACCTATATAACTTAAAGACTAAGACTTCATATTAGAATATTATAAATAAACAAATGTGCAACAAGTGAGGACAATGACCTCAAAATGTAAACAATGTATAAGTATCGTGATCAGAGGTAGAAATGTACATTGCAATATGATAAATATATATCAATATATAAAAATATTTTAAGCAGAGGTAAAGCATGCATGTATATAATATTTAATATAATTTAACTTTGTATCAATATACAAGAATCTGTATTAATGCAATTGCCTATAAATAATAACTCACAAGAATTCTCTCTATTATTCACTATTGTTATTAGTGTGAGTAATCTCATACTAATCTATTATCTTTTTTTTCAAAGAAATCTCTGAGCCTACAAAATTTCCTCCCAACTCCCAACCCTATACCAATTATGATCAACCCTTAAATGATGTCCCTAACCCTAAGACAAACCTTGTAGGGAGAGGGATGGCATCTTCTAGAATTACTTCCAACTGTTATGGGGGCAATGTACTTTCTACTGGATCTTGTGAAAGAAAAATGATGGTTAAGTTCCAAGATTACTGTCTTGTATAATTGCATATAGTCTCTGAGTATTTGGTAGGGTTTTTCTGAGCTTCTGATTTGAAGGTCTGGCCAGAACACTTTAAAAAAGTACACCATTTAGGCTAATCAAATTGGAACCATCTTGAGTAGCTGGTACCCAAAACAGGTCTTGTAGTAGTGCTATCAGCATCATGACGTCATATCAACCAGATGGAGTTGTTGTTGTAGAGCCCCATCTTCTTCCTGAAATCTTCAACGATTACTGCAGGAAAATTCATTGTTCATTGTGGTAAACATAAACATTATTTATATAGACATATACTGGCATATATATTCAATTGAAAGGTATGATAGAGACAAAAATAGATATGAATAAAAGTAAATATTTTTCTAAATTCTTTTTTCTTTCTGTCCCATATCATGAGACAGAAACTCTAAATTTTTATTTTAACAGCATGCTTGGATTTAGAGAGGGACCGAGCCAGAGTCCAACACCAAAGCCAGCTCTATATATTCGTGTGTGTGTGTGTGTGTGTGTGTGTGTGTGTGTGTGTGTGTGAACCTACAAGTACCATTCATTTTTTTTCATGATCCTTATTGGATCATTATTTTTCCATCTGTCAGCATTCAAAAACCCAGAGTCTCTTCAATTTTTGAAGATGAGTATTTTCCTGCAAAGACAAGAACAGAACCCTTCCCCAAGACTTATAAAGTTTAATTACCATCTGTATGGTTGTCATCATTGTGGATGAGCTGTCATTTCTCTTTTTCAAGAAGTTTCTCATTTTCAAACCTAATCTTCACTAATTTTGATGTTTTCTATAGTTTTTCTTCTCCTGTGGAAACAAGAGCAAAATCCCTTCCCCAACATAGCATATCTCCTAGCTTCCCTTGTTAGGTCAACACATACTTGAAATAAACCAGTTGATTTAATTCAGAAGACTTTTCTACTATCCAATGTCTCTCTGCTGCTGTTGTCCCTTTCTCATTAATAGTAAGAAAATTCAAGGTTAATAATGCATTATGTAATCTATTTCTGGGGGCATTTTCTACCCCTTTCTGTTTGTTTAACATATCCTTTATAGTTTGATTTGAACTTTCCATAATCGCCTAACCTGTAAGATTGTGTGGTATACTTGCAATATGCTTAATATTATAATAAGCAAAAAAACAGTTTCATTTTCCTAGAGATGTATGTACCATTATCTGTCTTTATTTGTGCAGGTATAACCATGATGGCCATAACTTCTAATAAATGTGTGATTACTGAATCAGGCTTTTCTGAGCTTAAAGCAATTGCCCACTGAAAACCTGAATAAGTGTCAATGGTATGGTGTACATATTTTAATTTTCCAAATTCTGCAAAGTGGAACACATTCATTTGCCAGATTTTATTCCTTTGAGTGCCCTTTGGGTTAGTCCCTGCAAGTAGCAGTGTTTGGTTATAGAAATAGCAAGTAGGGCATTTCTTTACAATCTCCTTAGCTTGTTGCCATGTAATAGAAAACTCTTTCTTTTAACCTTTGCTATTGACATGATGTTTCTTTGGAAATTCTGAGAAATTGAACATACTTCCAATCAATAATCAATGAATTTATGCATTACCTTGTGCTATAGGACCTGGCAGACCTGTATGGGATCAGATGCGTTTTATGTATATAGGAAAAAGGCTATTACTGATTATGTCTTGCACCTGGATAAATAATGAAGTCAATTCTGTATCATCTGGTATATTCAAGGTTTCAATATGCAAGATAACTCTTTGTGCATAATTGTGAATCAGTAACCATATTAATAGGTTCACTAAAATCCCTTAGCACCATGAGAATAGCATATAATTCTGCCTTCTGGACAGAATTATAAGGCCTTTGTTCCACCTTACTTAATTCTTCTGATTTGTAATCTGCCTTCCCTGATTTATTTGCATCAATATAAAATGTACAGGCTCCAGTTATTGGTGCATCACATACAATTTGGGGAAGAATCCATGCAGTTCTCTTTATAAGGTTAAGTCTCTCACTTTTTGGGATAATTACTATAAATTTCTCCAAAAAAAAATGAGCACAAGTTTTTGCCATGGTTCATTGTCTTCCCATAACTTTTATTTCATTGGTAGTAAAAGGTACTATAAATCTCTGCTGGAGCTATACCTGCTAATTGACGAAGTCTCAATTTACCTTTTACAATTAATTCAGAGACTTTTTCCACATAAGTGTTTTAATTTTTTACTTGGTTTATGTGGTCAAAAGATCCATTCTAAGATAATATCATCCCTCTTCATTAAAATTCCAGTAGGGGAAATTCCTGAAGGCAATATGACTAGAATACAATTAAAATTTGGATTCACCCTATCCACATGTACCTCTTATAATTTCTCCTCAACAATTTTTATTTCCTTTTCTGCTTCAGGTATTAATTCTCTGGGACTGTTCAAGTCTTTATCACTATCTAAAGTTTTATTTAAATGAATTATTAGATTAGGTGTTATCCCAACAGCCAGTAGTAGACTGGAAATGTCTCCTAACAATCTTTGAAAATCATTAAGAGTTCATAACCAGTCTCTCCTAATTTGTGCCTTTTGTGTTTTAATTTTCTGCAAACCTATTTTATAAACTAGATAATTTACAGAATCTCCTCTCAGCATTTTTTCAGGAGTATTTGTAATCCCCATTTTGGCAAAACTTTCTTTACTTCTTCAAGCATTTTTTCTAAAGTATCCATGTTTGAATCAGATAGCAAAATGTCATCCATGTAATAGTATTATATAGAATTAGGAATTTGCTTATGTATTATTTCCAATGCTGACCTACAAAGTATTGGCACAGAGTAGGGCTATTGAGCATTCCATGTAGTAGGATAGTCCATTGATATGTTTTAGTAGGGTGAGAATTATTATAAGTACGTACTGTGAAGGCAAATTTTTCTCTATCCTTTTCTTGTAAAGGTACAGTGAAGAAAAAATGTTTCAAATCAAAGATTTTTTGGTAGTAGAGAAGGCAGAGGAATTCCTTATAGTAGAGGATCCATAGGTTGAATTAGCTTATTTATAGTTCTTAGATCTGTCACCATTCTCTATTTACCAGATATTTTTCTACAACAAATACAGGAGAATTCCAAGAGCTGGTTGATTCTTCAATATGGTGAGCATCTAGTTGCTCTTGTACCAGCTGTTCTAAAGCCCGCAACTTATCTTCAGCTAGAGGTTATTGCTTAACCAATGTAGGCTTCTCAGTTAACCATTTTAAAGGTAGGGCTGTTGGTACCTCTAAAGGTTTGCTAGTTGCTTTATGTTTTTGTACAGCATGAATGGCTGATGACCTTTGTGTATAGTACCTTATAATATCCTTCTCAGAATTATGAGTTCCTGGGACTGCAGGAATGGTAATTTGGGTATTGCATTACTGCAGTAGGTCATGACACCATAACTTTACTGCAATATTAGCCACATATGGCCTCAGATTCCCCCTTTGACCTTCTGGCCCAAAACAGTCAACCCATCTGGTGCTTTGTTTAACTTGAGATATGGTTCCAATTCCTAGTAATTGAATATCTCCCTCTTGAAGAGGCCAATTTAGATGCCAAGATTCTGAAGTAATAATACTCACATCCACACCTGTGTCTATCAAACCAACAGTTACAATGCCATTTATACACACTCTTAGCTTTGATCTTTGATAATTTATAGAAAGTCTGCCAGAATATTTTTCCTATTTCCTGTTGGAATTTTTGACTTATCCTCCATGTTTATGCCATCATATAAAACAGTATGGTCTTTTTCAGAAGGCTCTGGATTTTTTTTTTAATTTTCCTGGTGAGACATGTTCTCCACAGTTACTGGGAATGACTGGGCCACTTTTGGCTTGAGGGCCTATAAGACTCCACTCAAGGAATTTTCCAATGGTATCACATTGTCTTGTCTGTATTTTGTTGATCTGTATTCATTGGTCCAATGTTGGCCCTTGCCACACTTTCTACATCATAGCTGAAGGCTGATTCCTTCTATTCTTGCAATTCCAAGAAGAGATATCATTCCTAGGAATTCCTTGTCTACAATCCCTTCTCAGATGTCCTAGTCTACCACAATTAAATCATTTGGCATTTTGACATCTTCTCATGCCTTTGGAAATTGCTTCTCCTACCCAAGATTCAGCATTATAGTCAAATGTCTCAATGTTCATTGTATCCAGGATTTATTCATCCATAGGTGATGATATAACCTTTAAAGACCCTAGTATCTTTTTGCATTCTCAGTTGACATTTTCAAAAGCCAGAGATTCAGTAAGTGCTCATCTTGCATCTGGGTCTGTTACTCCTATTTGTATAGCCTTAGTTAATCTATGTAAAAAATCAGTAAAGGGTTCTTTCTGGCCCTGTTTAACCCTGGTATATGATTCAGTTCTTTTTTCTTGTTCTTGAATCCTGTCCCAAGCATTTAAGGCTGCTTTCAGGCATAGAGATAAGATTTGTTCATCATAAAGAGCTTGAACCCGTGAGTCAGCATAAGGGTCTTCACCAAGAATTTGATCTTGGGAAGTCTCAAGGCCTTTTTCTTTTCCCTGTTCCAAAATTTTTGCCTCTTCTCTGAAATAAATTCTAAACCTTAATTGAGGCCCATCATCCAGGACTGCTAAAACTAACTGAATCCAGTCATGTGGTGTTGCTTTGATGCTAGAAGACCATGTCCTTATTATCTCCCTAACAAATGCAGAATGGAAATCATAAGTTATAAAAACTTGCTTAATTTCTTTTAGATCATTCATTTCTATAAGTATCTATCTACCTTCTTTGGATCCCTTAGGACCTTTAGAACTTGATGCTTTGTCAGAGTAGATTACAGGGTAGGACGATAAAACCTTGGGTAAATCATCTCTGACAGATACTGGCAATGTTCAATCCTGTCCTTGTGCTTTCTTTCACTGTTCTTCAGCTCCAATAATTTCCTTAATTATTTCTAATCTTTTTACTATTGTTTTTTGTAAAGCCTGAATCTCCTGCCCTATATATGTTTCTATTGATTTCATTGAGGCACAGAGCCTCTGGTTCTCATTTTGCACATGTGATTCCAGGGTCTAAAGTTTCTCCTTTATAGATAACATTTCATCCTTGGACATTACTTGAATAGCATGCAGATTGCCATCCTGGAGAGATACTCTATCTCATAACCTATCATAACTTTTTAACAAATTTTGATTGTCAAATTCAACAGTATGAATTTTTTCAGATAACTTCCTAGTGCCCTTAGAATGGATTCAATTTTGTATTTCAAATTAATGTTAACCTTTTTAATAGTATTAATTTTTCAGGTAAATTTTGAATTTTGATTGTATTAATCCTGTCAACTACCTGTTCATTATTAGTCTGTAAATACTGTATCATTCCTAAAAGTGCCATATTCTTTCTTAATGATAGAATATGGAGAAGAAAACTGAGTCCCAATACCCAATAAATTTAAGTATCACCATAACCATATAAGCCTCAATTAGTACAACCAATAGTACTAGTAAAAATATTACCAAAAGTGTCAATATTAATGTAATATGTCATATTAATTTATTAATTACCTG
The DNA here is from genome assembly GCF_000317375.1 of Microtus ochrogaster. Taxonomy (NCBI): domain Eukaryota; kingdom Metazoa; phylum Chordata; class Mammalia; order Rodentia; family Cricetidae; genus Microtus; species Microtus ochrogaster. The sequence continues at coordinate 666,698 of NW_004949156.1, forward strand.
TTATGTTATGTGATCTGGTAAACTGTAATCTTTATTGTCCACCAGATGTCGTGGTTGCAGAGTTGCGACTAGAAGCAATTCAACCCATGGCAACAGGAATGGTCCTGGGCTGCTTTAACTTCTGAGCTGCTTTAGTTTTTTGCCTTGTTACTGGTTAAATACTAAGAAATATGCCTTGCTTGAGAAATTAAGAGCATTAAAGTCAGTTCCATACACTGAGCAAGAAAACCATAACTCACTGTTAGGAAGCAGAAACCGAAAGCTGCACAAGTTGCCATGCAGCAAGGAAATGCACCAGGGAACCTTGCCTGGGAACACAGCAGTCATGCATGTGCTTAGAAAATTCCCAAGTTGTCACACGCAATAAACTCTGCTGTGTCAGGGGTTCTACAAAAAACCATTTAGGTAAAAGTAAGCCAAGAAGGCAGTGTTGGAAGACTGTCTGGGCCGTAGACCAACTAGGCCATTAGGCTGTCCACCCGGTAGGCATGGAGTCCTAATCCACATGGGCACCAAATGAAGAAAGACACTTAAAAGAAATCCCACACTAGCTCATGATTGAGAGATAGATGGTTATTTATTTAGGGGTAGATCAGCAAATCAGAATCCTCTGCTTGAATGGAGATCAGAAACCAAATCCTGCAGCCAAAAAAGAGGCCAGATGCATGCTTTACATTGGCATATATAGTATAAGAGGCCACACCACAGTGGGTAGGTAGCCACTGGCTGTAAGACTTCCAGCAGCATCTTCACCTTCTGTATCCTATGCCCTTCCCATTAAGTATTTGCATGAGTAACTTTTCTGTTGCTGTGGTAAATCACTGCAGCCATAGAAACTTAAATAAGAAGGAATATATTTTGGCATATAGTTCTAGGGATTTTAAGTTTATAACAGCAAGGACAGTGTGACCATAGGCAGTAGGCATGGTATCAGGCATGGCAGCAAGAGCAGAAAACTGAGAATACACATCTCAACCACAAGAACGGAGAAGAAAGGGAACTGGAAATGTTATCAGACTTTTAATGTCAAATCCTACCTATAATGACTTACTTCCTCCTCAAAGGCTATACTACATAAAACAACCTGACATTATCACCAATGGGCAGCAAAGTGTTCCAATACCTGGGACTACCGGAGAAATTTTTCATTCGTACCTCTACAGTACTCTTGGTTCACTTCAACAGTTTCCCTTCTACTTTCACATTACATATACTATCTATATCTATACCTATTTATCTATTTATGTACTGTGTCTATATAAAATCTAGGGTCTTAAATGAAAATTAGAGATATTATATTTGTCTTTTTAAAATGACTTAATTTTTTTCCGTTTATTTATTTATTAAAGATTTCTGTCTCTTCTCTGCCACCTCCTCCCATTTCCCTCCCCCTCCCCCAATCAAGTTCCCCTCTTTTGTCAGCCCATAGAGCTATCATTAAAATGACTTAATTTATTTTAGAAATATGTTACCTCCATCTATTTTCCTGTAAATGATAAAACTTCATTCTTGTTATGGTTGAAAAAGTAATTAATATATAATGCATATATGTGAGAGAAGCAAAGACATGGAGACAGAGAAAGGAAGAAATACAGATAGAAATAACGGAAAGAGAAAAACATTACTTTTCCTTTACCCATTTCTCTGTTGTTGGACACCTAACTAGGTACTATAACTTAGCTATTATAAAGTGTCCTATGACAAACACTGATGTACAAGGGTAAACATCAAAAAGTGGCTTTGCTATATTATATTATAGATTTTTTTGTTATTTTGAAAATTTTTATACTGATTCCCATAGTGGTTGAAACAGTTTACATTCCTACTGCAGTGTTTGCAAAGGATCACCTTTCAGAAATGAGGCACTGATACACAATCTCTCACCTCTCTTAGTTTGAGATGTTGCTTCAAGTATTTTACTGGTTTCTATAATGACTACACCCATTCCACTTTCTTTACATCTTCCACATTGCATTTTAGTATTGAAAATTTCACAGAAGTTTCAGTTAATAATTCAGTTCAGGCCCTATTTCTCCATTTACTAACTCTAGACAACTTATTCAAATCTCTTGCTATGAATGAAGCATATCCACACAACCACCAAAAGACACATATTCAGCTTTGACAGATACAATGAACACACTATACTTATTTATTGTCTTTGGAATATAGAATTATTGGAAGTTCATATCCCATGTAGACATTGCCCAACTACCTCATTTTCTCAGATCCATTTTATTTACTTCCACTTCTAAAGTATATATTGTAAGAAAATGACTAGTGCCCATTTTCTTCCTAGAATTTCCTTCCAAACTGGTTTCTGTATTGACTTAGCCTGAGAAGTATTTTCAGGAGACTAGACAGTATAGAAGAAGGTGGTTATGTCAGTACAGTTTTCCTCTTTATTACCAAGCAGTCAGAAAATACTATTATTAGGTCCTCTAATAAAGATGACATAAAGTTCATTTTCTGCGGTTACCTCATTTAGATTGCCATGAATTTTTATATGGGTTTTATTCACAAAAGATGATCATAAATTTGGTTTACCCATTAAAAGCCAGAAATTATATACGTAGAATTCTGAAGTTTTTGCAAACTTCTCTACTTAGCATATCTAATATTTGACCTTCAATTCATCAGTCAATAGCTATACTATTATAAAAATTGTAATGAGGTTATATATCAAATTGCTCTAAAAGTTGCCCTAAAATGATAACCAATAGTTTTATATGATCTGTGGATTTAAAAGCTATGATTATTTTATAGACATAGCCTTAGCTTATACTTGTATTTTCATACATGCTGGTGGTTGCCTGAGACTTAACATATCTATGACTTTTGGCATATCTATGATGATATCTATAAAATTTTACCTGTGTTTCATCCTCCAGCAAAATAGCCTGTTATCCCCTTGAAGCAGAAGTGGCTAAGGCTGGACTCAATTCACTGTCATTTTCAGTGAAAATTGTTGGTCATTTAAGTCATAATGCCAGACCAAATAAAAGGATTTAGGTTAATAAGCTATGCCTTCTGATAGCACATGCATACAGAGAGGGAATATTCTTCTCCGTGGGCTCCCATACTCTGCAGCCTAGTTCAAAAGTATAACATTTAAAGGAAATACATTCCTATGTATTCTTATATTTACTCAACTAATTCTATCTTCTTGTATTAACTGCATTCACAGATAAGTCCAGTAGTCCTTAGTGTTCTCTAGATCCTCAAAATTATTGTATGCAAATTTGAGGAATGTACCAACAATGAATATTTATGCATGAAATATTTAACATTAGTCTTCAAGGTAGTATCATTCTGATAATAGAGTTCTGAATAAGACAGATAACTTGTCTTTATGAATGTTTGGAAGAAGATGTGGACATTAAAAATCTACATTTATTGTAAATGAAGCTGTTTACATTGATTTTCAGATTCATGAAATTATAGACTTAGGCACTATTTAAAAAAGGCACTATGGAAGCAGAGACTACTTGCTTGTTTCCAGGCCTCCCAGCCCCAAATAACCACACAGAAATTATATCAATTACAGCACTGTTTGGCCAATAGCTTAGGCATGTTTCTAGCCCTTACATCTTAAACTAACCCATTTCTATTTCTATGTAGCGCCATGAGGTTGTGACTTGCCAGTAAAGTTTCTGGGCATATTGCTCCTTTGGCAGCTACGTGGTGTCTCTCCGACTCTTCAATTCTTTCTATATATCTCTTCCTGCCTGGCTATAGTCTGATCTGCCATAGGCCAAAACAGCATAATTCATTAACTAATAAGAGTAACAGATACACAGATGGGCATCCCACAACATCCTCCATTTTCTGTCTAAATAAAACATAACGTTTCTGTCTAAATAAAAACTAAAGTTTTAACTTTAACATAGTAAAATTATATATAACAAAACAGGTATCAATCAAGAATGACAGTTACAATTTTTTAGTCTATTTGTATTTGCAAAGTTTCATATATGATTTATCTTTGATCATAACTAAGGAAAACTATAACTACAACTTACCTGTCTTCAAGTCTTCAAAGACTTGAAGTTAACAGGAAGTGCATTGAAGCAACTTGCAAAACATTAGAATTGTCAGAGACATTTCTCTACCTGGATAGTCTCCCAAAGTTCTGTAATGTTGGGGCATCCATCTTCAGCCTACAAGCCCATAGTATCTGGCAGTCTTTTCTGTGAAGGAGGAAGTTTGAAAGGCTGTTTTACCTTTATTGGCAGTTTGTTAGTCAGTTTTTCTGTGTTCTGCAGAATGTCTGGCAGTTTCCTCTGTGAAGCAGGAACACTGACAGACCATCCTATCCTTTGGAAAGCTCAGCAATCACTTTTCTGCAGGTTCTGCATGTCCAGTCTATACAGCATACCATCAAACAGTTCAAGTAAGAGCAGTTTCTTGCTCAAATGGCTTGCCTTGTCACACTGAAGTCAAATTCTGTAATGAGTTTCTTCGACGCCCATCAACATCTCTGAAGTAATTAGTGCTGCCAGAAGCACACATGTCTCACTGTTGAGAAAACTATAAGTTATTAAAACATTTCAAATGCCATATTCTCCTGGTCTTTGAAAGGTTTTAAGAATATCTATCCATCTGAAATATAACTCTGTATATCTAGAAGACCTAGCTAACATAACTACAATTTTGACTATTAAAAATGAATGTCTATTAGTCTGTGATTTCAATTAAACATCCATTTTAATTGAGCTATATAAGCATAATATCTTAAACAAGAGTAGAAATATGCAAATAACAAAATTGACCTTAAATTAGTATCAATACACCAGGATCCATATCAATGCAAAGTATTCATCTCTATATCATATCCCTGATTAAATAAAAACCAACATTTCTAAATAATCATTTTGGGAATTTGAAAAGGTTTTCTCCAAACTGCTTCCTACAAATTTGTTGGACAAAGTATTTTTAGGGGTCATGGAGACCTTTCAGGGGCTCTTGTTCCATCAAATCACATTAGCCTGGCAGGAATTTACAGGTTATCATCCTCTGTGGAAACAAAAACAGAACCTCTTTTGTAAAGTAACATATCCTTAGACTCAAATTTTGAAATCAAGATATCTTTAGAATCTCCATGTTGGTTTAACTTAGCAGCCCACAGAATCAAATGACTCTCTGCAGTCAAAAAATTCAAAATGAACCCAATAGTATACATAATCCAGACTCTCTGTGCATGTTCCATCTTTATGCGGCTTATTTTTTAACCATACTACTTTTTAATATTTATTTTATTATCATTACTCCTTTGATCTATGACTGTCTATACACTTGTCTATACTTTTTTCTCTTACTCCTAAGCCTACATATATTTTTATACATACTATGACCCATTCAGAGGTTTATTTCTGTCTGAATCTGTATGGTGTGTCTGTAATCAGTTTTTTTAAAAGGAGCACCATTTTTTAATGCTAAGTGAGCATGGCTTGGACCAACTTTACAGCCCTGCCTGTTGGTTCTGACCCATCCAACATGGAGGAGGTATGTTCACTGCCTCTTTAACCCATGCTGAGTACTCCTGCTTCGGGGATACAGTGGGACTATGTCACTATTAAGCAAATAGCAGCACACTGTTCACAAACCCCATTTAAGTTCAGGACCTCCCAAAAGATCCAGAGTTCATGCTGCCAGCACAAACCAGTAAGCCATCTCTCAAAGAAGCCATGTAGTTTTGGCTACTAATGCTGAGTCAGGAAGCCTTCTCTTAAAGGAACTGTGCTTCTACTCGCTGCCAGAAAACAGAGTCTGTCTGAAAAAAAAAATGTGGCTACTAAAAATTTCCAATTGACTCTTGTTTTATGGGTCTAGAATCACTTTTTTAATCTTTCTTATTTTTTATGTGGATGTATGTTGCCGAATGTTGGGCGTTATTTGGCAAACTGTCTGTTTGTTTCCCGGCTATCCAGGCCTAAATAATCACACAGAAACTATATTAATTACAGAACTGTTTGGCCAATAGCTTAGGTGTGTTTCTAGCTAGCTCTTACATCTTAAATTAAGCTATTTCTATTAATTTTTGTATCACCACAAGACTGCAGCTTACAGGTAAAGGTTCTGGGCATCTTCTCATTGGCATTTCTCTGACTCTGCTACTCTCTCTATATATTTCTTCTAGCCTGGCTATATTCTTCCCTGCCATGAGTAAAAGTAGCTTTATTCATTAGCCAAGAAGAACAACACTTATACAGGAGATCCCACATCAAGTCTCCACATTTCAGTGACTGAAATAATGAAGATCATTATATTTTTGTTACTCAAAGTCCTATCTGGTTAGTCTTAAACTTGAACATTTTATCTGAGGAATGATGTACATAAGCTTTGTAACCAAATTTTAATATGTTGCTACATTTCATAGTTTCCATACTTACCATATGTCAAATAATAGATGTATGTCTCTGCGTTAATCTCTTGTTATACAGTCTTTTCTTGAACTAGAATCATGTCATTTGGGGATGTTAAATGGACAGAGAGCTCAAAGGGTCTGCATATCTCTGTCTCCAACTGCTGGACTTATGAACTTATGTAGCCTTGTCCATATTTTCTAAGATATTTTTATTCAGATCTTGAATGAACTCAAAATTATTACCCGATTTTAATAACTTAACCCAATTAAATTATTTTTACAGAGTAAATGGCATTGATTAATTATTAAAATTATCTTTTCTTCTCATGACTTCCTGTCCACTGTGCCTATTCTAATTTTCATTTGCCAAGAATCTAATCACTCTATTTGCATTTGTATTTCTATTGCAAACCTGGGAAATTCTGGCAAATTATGAGTGTGATTTTTAAGAACTAGAAGATACATTTATCATATAGAGAACCATTTTTAATCTTTAAATCTAAAAGTCACTTTACTTTTCAAATACTGAAATATTAGCATGATTTCTGGGAGCAGATTTGGTATCTGTGCAAGGTACCTGTGGTAGTTTGAAAGAAAATGGCTCCCATAGATCCATAGAGAGTGGCACTATTAGGAGGCATGGCCTTGTTAGAAGAGGTGTGGCTTGTTGGAGGAGGCACGTCATTAGGGGTGGGCTTTAAGGTTTCAGATGCTCAAGAAAGCCTCAGTGTGGCACTCTCTTCCAGTTGCCTGTTTAAGTCGGGAAGTAGAACACTCAGTTCCTTCTACATAAGTTCATAAGTGTCAGCCTGCGCACTACCATGCTTCCCACCATGATAATGATAATGGACTAAATCTTACAACTCTAAGCCAGTCTCAATAAAAATTTTCCCTTGTAAGACTCTCTGCAGTCATGCTGTCTTGTCACAACAATAGGAATCCTAACTAAAACAGAATATTCCTTCAAAGTTTTTAAAATTACTTTGAATTTATTATTATAAATAATTTTACTTCAATTATAAAATACTAGGTTTCCATGTGTGTTTTTGCTTTTGTGTTTCATACTTACTTGATTTTGGCTAAAACTATGTCATGCTCCCTCATCTCTCTTACTCCTCACTTTCTACCCACAATATAGCTCTTTTCTACCTTTGAATTACCTATGTTCTAATACCACATTTCCCTTAGCTCATTATCCTCTCAATGTATTCTTCCTGGTTTCCATCTAAGTTGAACACACCAGAGTAGAGTTTTCAGGATAAGAACCACATAACTCGAGAGAACGCGTGGCATTTGTTTTTCTTTGCCTGAGTAACATCACCTAGTATATATATCATCCACTTAAGTTCAAATTACTTAGCTTAATTTTTTCTAAAGCCAAATAATATTTCATGTGTTTGCTATAATACTGCTTCTTCATAATCCTTTCATCAGTTGATGGACAGCTAGACTATTTCAATTTTGTAACTGTTGTGAATTGAGAAGTAGTAATGAGAATAATTGTATAAGTATCTATGTATTAGAATAGAGACATTTGAGTCTTTTCTAAGGAGTGATACAGCTCAGCCATATGGTAGTTCTATTTCTAGATTGCTGAGGAGATTCCACACTCACTTCCATAGTATCCATACCCATTTGTATTCACACTATTGGTTCAAGAAGCTCTTTCTTCCAATGAGTATTTTTTTTATTGAGAAAAAAAAATTTCTGCCTCCTCCCAGCCTCCCACTCCTCCCGCCCTTCCCCCAATCCTCTCCCCCTCCCTCTCAAGTCTGAAGAGCAGTCAGAGTTCCCTGCCCTGTGGAAAGTCCAAGGTCCTCCCCCCTTCGTCCATGTCTAGGAAGGTGAACATCCAAACTGGTTAGGCTCCCACAAAGCCAGAACATGAAGTAGGATCAAAACCCAGTGCCATTGTCCTTGGCTTCTCAGCAGCCCTCATTGTTCTCCATGTTCAGAGAGTCCGGTTTTATCCCATGCTTTTTCAGTCATATTCCAGCTGGCCTTGGTGAGCTCCCAATAGATCAGCCCCACTGTCTCCGTGGGTGGGTGCACCCCTCTTGGTCCTGACTTCCTTGCTCATCTTCTCGCTCCTTCTGTTCCTCATTGGGACTTTGGGAGCTCAGTCCAGTGTTCCAGTGTGGGTCTCTGTCTCTATCTCCATCCATCGCCAGATGAAGGTTCTATGGTGATATGCAAAATATTCATCAGTATGGCTATAGGATAGGATCATTTCAGGTTCCCTATCCTCAGCTTCCCCAGGAACTAACTGGGGACCTCGCCTTGGGCACCTGGAAGCCCCTCTAGGTCCAAGTCTCTTCCCAACCCTAAGATGGCTCCCTTAATTAAGATATGTGCTTCCCTGCTCCCCTATCCAATTTTTGAAATATATCCATTCTTTTACATTGATGCTGGGATTTAAACTCAGGTCTTCAAGCTTGTATAGCAAGCCTTCTTACCGAGTAAAGCATCCCCACAAGGCTCAAAACTAATTCTTAATGGAGGAGCATTAAAGGGTGAAAAGATAGCAATAAATATTAAAGCACCTCTTCAAGATCTTAGTTGTAAATGTATTCTTTCTTCCACTCCCCCATACTTAGCATTGTAGCCTGTGGTTGCAAATAAATGTTGAGAAGATTATTAGAACTCGGTTGAAAGCACTGAGAAAAACAAAGTTGCCTTCTTATTAATCTAGCAAATGTGTAACAAGTACCACCCAAAAAAGTGAATGTAAGAAAAGAGAACATGGGACCTGAGAATATCTTGAAGAGGAAGAAAGGATATTTCACATGAATTAGAGAAATAGACACTAGATTCTATAATTCATGAGTTTTTAGTTTTTGGAGAATTTTCTTTTTACCCAATACTCTTCAGCTCCAGTTCCCCTTATGTTACCCCACTCTCTCTGAACTTCATGCCCTCTTGTTTTTTACTATTATTATTGTTACATATATATGTACATGTCAATCCAAGCTATTAAGTCCATTTATTGTTTCTCATATGTATATGCATTTAAATCTGACCATTTGATGTAGGATAGCCTATTAGGGGACTTGTTCCAAGGGAAGACTGATGCCCCCTCTCTGTGTTAATTAGCCGCCTATAGCAATTGTGGTTATACCCCGAGCACCTACTAGTAGAGATTGACATGTCAATTGATGCAATTGTGTTAATATTGTTTAGGCAACTATATTGTTAAGAACTCACAAGAATAGCTTCTCTGTTAAAGCAAAGCCTTCTGGATCTTAAAATCTTTTCACTCCTTCTGCACATTATTGTCTGAGCCTTAGGTATAGGGGTTGTGTTGTCCATGTATTGGTTATGTCTAGGCACTCCAATGACAGCTGTTCTCTATAATATTTACAGTTTTAAATGTCTGTAATATTCTCTATCTGATGCAAAACAGAAGTTTCATTGATGACTATGAGATAGCCTTATCTTATAAGGATTTAGAGTATAGTTAGAAATTATAAATGGTTTAGGTTTCATGATCTCACCATCCATGGGTAGTTGGCTTGATTTACATTACTAGGCCCTATTTTCTTCCCATTAAGAAGGCCTTAAGTTCAATTAGATGGTTGTTAGTTACCTCCATAGTATAAGTAACAATATTATGCATGATTGGAGGTATTTGATATTACTGGTCATAGTTTTGGTTGGATAGGGCTATTGATTGCTTTTTTTCCCTTGGCAGCTTACATAGAACGTTAAGATATTACTATGAGAGCTAGACCTAAGGGAAGAAACTTCCAGGTCAATCCCAGATTGATTCTCCAAGTCCTGTATCCAAAATGTATGTACATCTTCAGCATTAGGTTCTTACCTTCAAGTTCTGGGAGCAACTGGGAGCAACCATGGGCAACGGTGTTAACTTATATTGTTCTCGGATATATATGATGTGTATGTGTTTGAAGACACATCATGACCAAACAATTGTTTACTGGGAGCATGTTCACAGTTTCAGATGATAGTTCTTGACTATTATGGAGGGGAGCATGACATCAGGCAGACAAGCATGAAGCTGGAGAAATAGCTGGGACTTCCTGAGACAACAGCCATGAGGCAGAGAGAGAGCTAACTTGTAATGGTATAGGCTTTTGAAAACCTCAAAACTTATTTCCAGTGACACACTGACTCCAAGGTCACACCGCCGAATACTTCCAAAATAGCATTATCAACTAAAGGTCATGCTCAACCTCCCTAGCGATCAGGGAAATGCAAATCAAAACAACTTTGAGATATCATCTTACACCTGTCAGAATGGCTAAAATAAAAAAACTCCAATGATAGCCTTTGCTGGAGAGGCTGTGGAAGAAGGGGTACACTCATCCATTGCTGGTGGGAATGCAATCTGGTGCAACCACTTTGGAAATCAGTGTTTCAGTTTCTCAGGAAATTCGGGATCAACCTACCCCTGGACCCACCAATACCACTCCTGGGAATATACCCAAGAGATGCCCTATCAAACGACAAGAGCATTTGTTCAACTATGTTCATAGCAGTATTATTTGTAATAGCCAGAACCTGGAAACAACCTAGATGCCCTTCAATGGAAGAATGGATGAAGAAAGTGTGGAATATATACACATTAGAGTACTACGCTGCGGTAAAAAACAATGACTTCTTGAATTTTGCATGCAAATGGATGGAAATAGAAAACACTATCCTGAGTGAGGTAACCCAGAACCAAAAAGATGAACATGGGATGTACTCACTCATAATTGGTTTCTAGCCATAAATAAGGGTCACAGAGTCTACAATTGGCAAACCTAAAGAAGCTAAGTAAGAAGGTGAACCCAAGGAAAAACATACAGTTATCCTTTTGGCTATGGGAAGTAGACAAAATTGCCGGGGTAAGAATTGGGATCTTGGGCGTGGGATGGGATGGGGGTAAGGGGAAATGGGGAGAGAAAAGGGAGAAGGGGAGGATGGGGGAGCTTGGGGAAAAAGGATGATTGGGATAAAGTAAGGTTGGATAGGGGAGCACGGAAGCACAATTCTTAGATAAGGGAGCCACCTTAGGGTTGGCAAGAGACTTGCCTATTTTATTTAGAGACAAAAGTAACATAAAATTTTCTGGTTCTAGACACTCTTTCAGAAATTCTTATTCAAATGTCTTAGGGTTAAGATCAAACATTCCAAAGAACAGGCACTTATTTATTTATTTATTTATTTATTTATTTATTTATTTTTGTTTATTCCCATGTCCTGGATACTGATGTTGTTATTAACTTATTCTTCACAAGGACCCAGCAACATTATCTTCATCTAGAAGGAGACAGACAAGCTGCTTCCATTAACAATGTACAAAATTGTTGTTTTATAATGTGCTCATGAAAATATGAAAACAGTACTGAGTAATAATTTTGTTCATTTCTAAGAGCAAAACTAACAAAATATCAGAAATTACTCAGTGTCTTCACATAAGAGCATGAAAGAAGAAGGGAAATAGTAATATGAAAGGGATCCATACTATATTATGTATTAGTCTGGCATGGACAGTGTGTATGATACATACTTCAAAGAGTAGAACGACAAAATTCTTCAGGGTTTCCATAACTGAGTTTTATTTCTCGATATTTCTACAAGTTATTGCTCTTCCGGATTCAAAATTAGTGATTGAACATTTATTGCTTGATGTGAATCTGATAGTTGACTGTGATATGTATCTATCTGCTTTATCTGATGACAAGCAAGAGACTAGGAAAAGAGCATTGTCCAGCATGGCCTTATTCACATGACGGGCAGTTGATCCTGGCAGCCCACTGAGAGCTCAGCTGGGACTCTTGGCCAGCAGCTTCAGTTTGTTTTCTGTTGCTCTTCTCCACATGGCTACTTTGGCTTCCTGACAGCTTGGTGGTTAGATTCCCTGATTACAAAGGAAGACATAACAATGTTCAAGTACTTGTCAGGCCTTTTATGTCATACTTTCTCTGTTCCACTAGCCAAAGTCAGATAGATATACGGCCCAGGCCAGAATCCACATAAGAAGAAATACCACAAAGACATGAATCTGGGTGGGTATGTTTGATCAAAAGATTCCAAATAAAATTCCCCACTAGCTTTGTTTAGGTTTCTCCATCTAGTAAAAAGGCAGAAAAATGGTACTGTATAAAATGGAATAATTTAAATATAAAATATTTAGGAAGTTTAGAGCTGTGTTTTTCACAGAAATAAGTATTAGCTATTATTAATATTTCAATAGAAATACAGAGTTCTAAGTAAATAACATACTTTGCCAGACTGTGTCGATATCATAAAGCATCACTTTAGTTTCTTTCTTTTTCTTTATAACTGTGGCTTTGATACATTCACTGCCATTTACTAATTCTTCATAAGTACTCAGAGATATGATATTAATAGTGAAGGAGAAAAACTGGATTTCCAAGTACAATACATACTGCTACCTTAATCTGCATTCTTCTGAAGCCCTTCTGATATATTATTTCTACTACTGTTAATTTTGTCATAGAAATATCAACACAGTATTCATCAGCACTTAGTTGATTATCCTGAAATATGCGCTCTGGGAAATGATGTGTATTTAGCTAGGGCATTAGTTCAATGATGATTTCTCTTCTAATTCATACACTTCAAGCTCCTCTACAATATACTTCTGGGATCCTATCCAAATGGTACAACCCATATTCCCCCATTTGTTCTATGTTTCTCTTGGCTTCTCCTTCCCCAACCCCCAGTTTGCTGCTACCCTTTTGTCTTCCACCACAAGTCTATGAATTTTCACTTCAAAACTTTACATCAAACTTCCTTTGCACCGCCAAATAAGATTTATTTTTTCCATTGTTATACTTAACTCCCAGGCCATATTTGTCTGATTACGATTGCTTTATATTTCATACATATGAAAAGTTTAATTTGTATCATGTATATATGTATATATATGAACAAAGGAATAATGATGAAATAAAATAATGATATAATGGTTAGTTTAGTAGTTTGGGTGGAACAGAAAATAACCTACATCCCTATCTTTTAGAAAAGATAGAAATTCCATTATAATTTATGAGCCTTTGAGAGGACACCCCTGGATTAAACTCCCAGGCAAATGCCACCATCTGTGCTATTTCACTCCATGTGCCAACGGAGGCACAGCAGGTACTATTAGATTAACCTTTTCCCTCATCAGCATCCTCACACATGGCTTGGATTTTCGAAAGCTCTAAATCCAAAAGTGAAAATTTAAAAATCTTTTTCCTCTGGAAAAAACTGTATTTTTACTGATTCATATAAATTTTTATTATGATGTTAAAGTATGGCTTATAGTCATAGAAGAGAAATCACAAAGAGATACTATTTTGTTAAGACTAACCAAGAGACTTCATGGCTTCAATAAGATAAACTGGGTTATTTTAAAGTAGCACACGTTTTCACCTTTCACATATAACATAATTATAAATGCTGTGGTATTCTAAAAGAAATATTATTAGAATCGTGAAAAATATTCTTTAATGTTTCTTTCCCTCTTTTTTGGGGGGAAAGGGTGGAGAATTCTGCTTTGCTACTTTTGCCTGTCATCTTCATTGTGTGTCTTATGGTGCAGAACATTCCTAGAGCAATTTTAAAGCCCACATCTGAAAACTTATTTTCTCAGACATCTCTTTAGGTGCTCTCTTTCCAACACATTTTGGAAAGATTCCTCATAAACTCATTGGCCTGAATTGAGTCACATGCTCATTCTTGACTGAAATCAGACTATGATCTTATAACCTAAAATGAAAAAAAAAAAGCTCAATTTCTAAAACACTGTGCAGGTAGCAAGAAAAAAATAATTCTCCCAAAAGAAAAAAAAAAGGAGAGTAATATATAGATTATTGATGCATAAAAGGCAGGAAAATTAAGAAACATAATCCTACTCATGTCTAAAACATCATATGGATATGAACTTTCAGCCAATCAGTCAAGCTTAATGGTGACTTATCATATAATGTTGGTGCATTCCAAATGTAGATAACCCTCTGAGGAGTGGAGAGGGCATGGAGCAGGGAGATAAGGGCGAGAGAAGGAGAGGGAGGGGGAACTGGGGTTGGTTTGAAAAATGAAAAGAAAATTTTTTAATGAAAAATATACGAAAAAATGTAGGTAAGTTGTTGAGATCATTTAATCACAAACTCTATTAAATACTGTGCTATTGATGCTACTCCATAGATCCATGGCACTCAACAATTTTATCTATAGTCCTTCAATTACAACTCCAAGTACTTGCTCCTCTTTACCCAGGGCTGTGTCTGTTTGTTCCCGAGGCACAGCAAAAATGCATGGGGAACATTGTTTTTTATTTTTTTTTGGTAACAGAATTTGGTATGTAAATAACCTAGTCTCCTTATTCACCAGGTTTGATTACTCTAATATTTTCTACCTGCATTATCTCCAAAATTTCCCAGGCATTAATCATTTGTCCATAATGATAACTCAGTAAATAATGTAAAATATTTTAAAGTAGTGCTTTTATTGACTGCATATATGTCTATATACCACAGGCTTACAGTACATGTGGAGGAGAGAAAAGGGTGATGGATTCCCTGGAACTGGGTTTACAGAAGACTGTTAACCTCTATGTGTGTGCTGGGAACTGACCCCATGTCATCTGTAAGAGCAAAAAAACTGTACCACTGAACCCTCACCAGGCCCTAGAGAAAATAATATTTATTGACTCTCTTGCATATTTCACTTCTTTGCAATTTATTGATGTATCCTGGGACCATATATCAAAACTCCATGAGTTCAAATTCTTGTTCTGGTGAGACCTTGGCCAGGACATTTTCCTTTTCACAAGTTCTTATAAAGTGACTATGGATATAAGTATAAGCATAATTTAATTTTACTGTTTCTTTTAATTTTACATGATGGAAAGATGAAAGAATATTGACTCAGTTTTCTTTCCTGACCTTACTTGTTTCTAATCTTTTGATTTCTGATTTTGGAAATAAAATATTGCCACAACCAGGATCGAAAATGCAATTCAGAATAAATCGCCTTTAATATAAGGTCTAAGGTTAAGATAAGAGCTTGACACTGAGATTATAAGCAAAATTACATGTGAACATAGAGTAGGGCATGATTTGAGACGGGCGAAATTAGGTTTCCTAGACAGTAAAGCACCATAGTAAGTGAATAGAAGTGAATCTCGTGCATAGAGAATAGACAACTGTCATTAGACATGTACTGCTCTGGAAATGTCATGGTAATGTTTTACTGAATTTAAATGAGGTATTTATTCAATATCATCTTTCTGTCAGAATAATTATAGGGCATTCACTTTGTTTAAAGGCAGTTCAAAATCACAGGAGTCATAGATTTGCACGTAGTCATCAAGGGCTTTTTTTTCCCCCTGACAATTGTAGAGAATACTTTTCCTTTTTAAAAATCTTTCAAATGGAGAAAATTTATCAGCATCAATCTTAGATGGAAGTATATAATTTCAGAATCTGATAGAAAAAACTAATCAGGGAAAAAATAACATTTCAGAAAATTCTTAGAATATCATGCATAAGACCTTGTGTGGGATTTCACTGACATTTTACAAAACTGAGTTTAGACTCTAAAAAAATTAATTTAGTTTCAGAAATTGAGACCTTTATGAATCATTTTAAAACTTTTTTCTCATGTTTTCATGCACTAAGAAATGTCAAAAGATGGAAAGGATATAGAACTATTATTTATCACTTCTAAATTTCCAATTCCTCAGCACTTTCAGAAGTCATTTCAAAATGTTTTCATCATATCTATTCTATATGACAGTGCGCTTTACCTCAATTTCTGTATTGTAATTTATTCTTTACCTCATCCACAGTGCCTAACTCATCCTATCAAAATGTATCTCCTTTGCTCTTTTTTATCTCTTCTTCTTCATTTTATTTTCACTGCCCCTTTAATTATATTCTTTTTCATGTTATTATCCTCTGCATTTTTTACTACCAATTATGTCCTTGTTAACGTTAACAAGGTAGGGACTTTCCCACTTACAATCTTCCATATGATTTATCTTTACTTTATACTTAATAAGCAGTTAAAATCAATCAGGAATTTTCTCTTACCTCAAAGAGTGATTCCCAGGCCGGCAGGATTGCTTAGTTATTAAAGGCAGTTGCCTATCAAGCCTGGTGACTTGAGTAATCGCTAGTATGCACATGGTGGTGAGAAACCACTCCTGCGAATTGCCCCTGACCTCCACTGATACTCTGTGGCAAGCATGTAACCCTTGAATTAATATAAATATAATTAAAATGTTTAATCATTTTGTAATTCTCAAACATTATTTACTTAAAAGCAGGTTTACCAGATATTGTAATTAATGTCTGTGTGCAATAGTGGAGACTTGGTTTCTATTTGAAATGGCAGTAACACAAAGATAAATAGATTTCTTCAAGTACAAGATTATAAAATATGACAAGAGGAACAAATAATATTATTCATCTTTATTACTGTTCTACTTCAAATTTTGGAATGTTTTGAAGAAATTACTCATAATAAAGCACAGTTTTTTAACTTTGTCTAAACATGTACTTGATCCATTTCTTCAGGCATTGAAAATTTTAAGAACACAATCATTTTCTATTAACTCACTCATAAGTAATCTGTTTGCATATTACAGTATTTCAATGTTGAAAAATAACCTCACCATCAATTTATGTTATCACACTTCCTTATCAAAATATTGTAATATTATCTACTAATTGTCTATTGTTTTAATAAATTAGCCAAAAATAGTGATTACATGCAAATTATATACATATATATACACACATACATATGTATATATAAATATATGTAAAATCACTGTATGCATCACTGGAGAGATGTTTCAGCAGTTAAAAGGTCTTGATGCTCTTCTGGAAGACCCATATTTGATTCCTATCATCCACATAGTGGTTCACAGTAAATAATAACCCCAGTTCTAGGGAATCAGACACTTTTTGGCCTCCTTGCACATCAGATATATATGTGTTACACAGACACACAGGCAAGAAAAATGCCCGTATACATAAAAACTCAAAATTAAAATATATGTGGGGGGGTATGAATTTCAAGAAACATTTATATCAGGAGTTGTAGATAAAAATTCTCACGTCAGACTCTCTCTAAAGTTTATGCTCAAAGTAATAGTCAGAGTTAAGATCTCATTTGAAAGCTTAACTGATGAATGAACTGCTTCCAAACTCACACAGCTGTTGGCTAGATTGAATTTCAATGGAGTTGATTAACTGAAATCCTCAGTTTCTTTTGGTTGAAAGCTATCTTCAGTTCCTTGTCTTACATGACTTTCTGACTTAGCAGTTTGTCTCAGCTAAGCTAGAGATAGATAGAGGTTGCTAGCAAATCAAAACTGAGAGCCTTAGATATTCTAAATACACAAGTTGCATGTCATCATCTTTGACATATTGTATTTATTAGAATTGAGTTGCAAGTCTTGGGCACGTTCATTAAAGGGAGGCTGTGTAAAGGCATAAGTTAGAGTAAGCAAAGTGACATCGTCCCTTGTTAGAATTTGCACACCACAGGGTTTTTTTCCTTCCAATGGTTGTGCTTTGAACATGCAGTTCATTTTCTAGGAGTCTTGAATCTTTTATATTTATTGGTACAGAACACCATCTTTAGAAATATAGACATGGTTATTACAATCATCTGTGTGCAGTAACATTGTTTTATAAGATTGAGTTTATGATTCTACATTTCAAAAAATATGTGTAGAACTAGGTTTTCAAAAACCTTAATTCAGAAATGGTTTGCAATGGATTTTTGCCAGCTTTGCTCTAAGAAGAGATAGTAGGGGCTGAAACCAAAGAGGCTTAAAAATATGGGTGACTCAAACTTACATAGTTTTCATACAAAATGTCTTTTGCTGACTCCAACTCAGATTCTGGTACACAGTGGTAACACTATTAAATAAATGCCCTTAAAATTTCAGCTATTTTGTCATGTGTACTATGGCAAGTGCCTCCCAATGAAAGTAAAGGACAACTTTATGTAATTTCTATGCTTTCATTTACATTAAGAACTCAAAATAGATGATAGCAGCTAAAATGATTATTGTATTAATAACACACTCTCATCCATAAATGAAATTTATTACATG
The DNA here is from genome assembly GCF_000317375.1 of Microtus ochrogaster. NCBI lineage: Eukaryota > Metazoa > Chordata > Mammalia > Rodentia > Cricetidae > Microtus > Microtus ochrogaster. The sequence goes on from NW_004949156.1 coordinate 685,156, forward strand.
GAAATGTCAAAATATAACAAACATAGAAGTACAAATTTTTACATATAATTTATTTTTAAGTAGACATTTTCTTCAATAAATAGGAATTTATATTCACATCTGAATTGAGTATTCATAGGAGAACTTTCATATATGTTTTTAAAATAATGATGTTACCACTTTAATGAGGCATGAGCCTATTTACTGTGACAATGATCCTCACATTTCCCTTTTACTCAAATAAGGCCTTCAATATATTTGACATAGTTTTATAAAACGTTTTTGAAAGGAAACAGTCAAGAGATGGGTAAGAATTAATACTTGTTCAAACTTTAGCAATTTTTTGAGCATAACCTTGAACAACATATCCAAACTTTCCTTGCTGCTGAGTAGGGTAGCTATAAGCTAACATATCAGGAATTCAACTGTGCTCAATACAAAGGAAATTATTTCACAGGACTGAGGATACATTGTAGAAGTAGAGTGCTTGACTAGCAATACATGAGGCCCTGGGTTCCCCCCACAGCATGGATATAGTGAAAGGCAAGTGGGCAAGCCTTAGCATGAAAGTATTAAAATCAAATATCTGCTTATATTGTTCATTTTTTTTACTTATTTTCCCTTTTTTGTTTTCAAGACTGTAATTTAATTATATTTCTCTTTTCCCTTACCTCCCTCACATTTAACATCCCCACTTTCCTTCAAATCGATGGCCTCATTTTTCACTATTTATTATTACATGCATATATTTATACACATGTATATTTACAAACACATATATTCCTAACTATAACCTTTTTTATCATTACAGTGTTGCTTGTACCTATGTTTTCAGCTATGCAACAGCTGCATGTGTGGCTCACATTATATTTCCATTAGTTGGAATTATTCTAGTTAAATTTTGACATCAATGTTGTTGAGAGAAGTAACATATTCTTTCTCTGTGGAGAAGAAATTAAATTAATATTACAATATATAATGATGCCTGAATAAATTAGAATTTATTCTATTTTGTTTGAATAAGGTTTTGTTGTAAATCTCTGCCTTATTTAACCAACCAATAAATCAAAGAAAAATTCTGACAGAACAAATATCCATTATGTATCTACTCCATACATAATTAAGAAAATGGAGGATATGGATAAGGATTATAATTCTGGAATTCCTTTCAAGGTTCTAAAACAAGATGGTCAACAAATTATTGTTGAATAATTATGGTTTAAATATTATGTATATTTTCAGTGGCATATTGACTATTATCAAAATCTAAATGTGAAATAATTTTAGTCACATAACCACCAAAGTAATGTACTCTTACATTGCCATCTATGTCATTACCTTATGGATCCAAACATCAATAGCAACTGCTTCATTATCTTCTTCTAAACACTTTTTTTGAACTTCACAGCTTATAAATCATTAAGTATTATGCCCAATATTTCTCTTATCTTCTCTCATTTGAGCTCACAAAAGTCATCAAAATGGGCATTGTTTCTTTGCTCAGAAGGAAACACAAGGTTCGCAATGTTGAAACAACCTAAATACCCCTCAATTGAAGAATGGATAAGGAAATTGTGGTATTTTTACACAATGGAGTACTACACAGAAGAAAAAATAACATCTTGAAATTTTCAGGCAGATGAATGTAACTAGAAAACATAATATTGAATGAAGCAACTGAGACCTAGAAAGTCAATTATCATATGTACTCAAACATAAAGCAAAGAAAGCCAGCCTACAAATCACAATCCCAGAGGGCCTAGACAACAATGAGGACATTAAGAGAGACATACATGCATCTAATCTCTACGGGAAGTAGAAAAAGACAAGACAAGATTCCCTGAGTAAATTGGGAGCATGGGGACCATGAAAGAGAGTTGAAGGGGAGGGGAGTGGAAGGAAGGAGAGCAGAGAAAAATATATAGCTTAATAAAATCAATAAAAAATAAGTAATTTAAAAAACAAGAACTCTGTCCCATTAAAACAATACATTCAACTACTTCTATCACAGGTCCATCAAAGGTAGTTAAGTGGTGTCTAATGTTCTCTCATTACATGGTTTTTGTTTATTTTGTAATGCTGGAAATGGGGTGCAGGACCTCACACATGCTAGTGGAGTGGTCTACCACTAGGTTGTACTCAGCTACATCCCCAGTCTACCAGTAAGTATTTTCTGAAAGAAGGATTAAGTTCTGTCAAGAACATTCTATGTCTTCCTGGGGGAACACACTAGAATTTCTATATGAGAATGGATTATTTGACCTTATCCTTTCATTTTCAAAGTGACAAACATAGTCCTGTTAATTTAAATTGAAGGCAAAGACTTCCTTTCAAGAGCGGAGTTTTGTCTGAGAACATTGAATCAGGAGGCAATGCCAAAGTTGATGTATTTTTGATGATGACTGGGAGTCTAAAAACTAGTTAAAGAGTGTAGTAATAGGAGTGGCGGGGCTGCGTCCCCTGGCTCGGCTAGCTCATGCCCCGAAATAATTACTCAGACACTGTATTCTTTTAAACACTGCTTGGCCCTTTAGCTCTAGCCCTTACTGGCTAATTCTGATATCCCGATCAACCCATCTCTAATAATCTGTAGCACCGGTCTTACCAGGAAGATTCTAGCCTATGTCCATCCTGGGTCGGAGCTTCATCACGCATGTCTGCCAGGGAGAGCGGAGCATGGCCTTTCTGAGGCGTCTGCCCCCGAGAGGAGAGCTGTCGAGTCTCTGAGCTCACTTCCTCTTCCTCCCAGCATTCTGTTCTGTTTACTCCCCCCACCTATGTTTTAAGCTATGAGGCCAAGCAGTTTTTTTTTATTGCTTAACCAATGAAATCAACAGATTGATATTTGACACTCCCACATCAAAAGAGTCTTCTTTTTTTCCTTTTCTTTTTTCTATCAGCCCATGTGACAATGGCCTAAACAAGTCCTCTGCTAAAGGGCAATGTAAATTGAGAATGTAGACTTTAGTGCTAATATAATGAAAGATTTAAAAAAATAGACTCTGAAATAAATGTAACAGGATGAAGAGAGCTACAAAGTAGATACCATGAAAATATTGGGCTCTAGTATACAAAAGAATACATGGCCTTACAGAAGTTATTGTGTGCCAGAGTTCAGACTGCTTAAGTGGTGAAGCAATCCTTGAATCAAGGCCTTCTAAGCCTTATTTCTTTTTTTGCTTTAGTAAACTACACTTGACTTCAGTTTTAGACTTCGTAATTTCATATGGAACCCAACTGAAATTAGGGGTGAAATGTTAACATAACAGCAGTTTAATTTTCTTACTACTAATGTACATTGTATTCTGTGTGGACTGTAACAGCAGAGATATTACAGCTGCTGGAATTGAGATATCTTTTCCCCAATCTTAGCTGTATAATGTGATTTTGCTGTTAATACTATTGCAGATGTACTTAATGAGGTTTGCTGCTGTGGGACTTGGATATACATATTAAAACAAAAGCCCTGCCCACTTGATTCCACTTTGTGATCTGCTTATGAATGTTTTGGATAAGAAGTTAAGACTTTGCTCTACAAAATGTTTATTGTCATATTTCAAATTCAATAAAATTAATCGGTAAGACTTCTAGTTTTCTAATGCCCAGAGACAACAAAAAAATCATGATCACAGTAAAGAACCCTACTATATATATTTCATTTTTATTTTGTTACTCTGATTTTACGGCATATATTTTCATCACTTGGTTGGAATGGTCTTGACTTTATTTTAATCCTATGGGTAAGATTTCTCCCTCCAAAAATCAATAGCATCCTGCTGGCTTTCATTATTCTAATACAAAGGCATGGAAAATGAATATGGCCAAAAGAGAGTTTAAAAAGTGACTCTGTTTTTGAAAAGACTCGCATGTCAATTGAAGCAGAAAATTATATTCAGTTCACTGGGTTTATGGAGTGTTTTAGTCTTCTCCAACCAATTTAGAAATGTATTCTTATAGAACTGAGATTATTATAAATCCTGAGCTAAGCAGCTAAAATAATGTGTCAATGCCAAGGTCATATCTTAAAAGTTTAGAACAATATGCTGTAAAAAATATAAATTTTGAATGAACACAGCATCGTGTTCTGACTTAATCCCACTTCCTGATTTTTATTTCTTACCTAATAGTATCTTTATTTTTACTTTACCTTTGACGGTGTTTCATACATATTCATTGCCTGAAAGAAATTAAGCAGACATTATTCTAAAGTCAATATTGAGTCTGCTAATGAAAATGGTTAAGTTAATTAACTAAATGGCAACCCTAACTGAACTTTTTCAAAGCTATTTCCCCTCATGATGTGCTTTCCTGGAGAAATGATGCATAAAAATTAAACTCTTGTTATTCTCTATTGTTTTATATCAGCTTCTGAATTGTTATTTTACATATATCGTCTGATGAATAATTATGACAATTAAATGGCATCAGATAAAAAGTACAAATCTGAGCTATTTTGGTTGTTTAAAGTGTTCTTTATGCAATAAAACTCTTAAATGTTCTCTCAGAGATTCAGTAAAATATTTTCAAATATTATATGTAAAACACAAATGAACTAGTAATTTTTGTTTAAACAGTAGTTTTGAATCACAAATAAATATAACCAAATATTAAAGACAATAAGCAAGGCCAGTAAGAAATTTCAGTTGGCCAAAGCATTTTCTCTTCAAGCCTGGCAACCTGAGCTTGTGATAGAAAGAGAGAGCAAACTCTGAAGGTTGTCTTCTGACCTCCAGATAGGCACCAATGCAGCACTGGCACAAACATACACACAGTAATAAATGAAAAAAATAAATAAAGGTTAAACACACATATATCAGCCTGGTTACTTTAGGTTATGGAATAAAAGAGGTTTCCATATTCAACCACTGTAAAGGATGAGCAGAAATACACCCGTCATTAACAGTCTTCTTTATGTCAGAGAGTATATGCTCAAAAGTCAGTAAGAACATGCATGATGATTTACAGGAAGAAAGGGAAAGATGACAAATGAAGAATTATTTGAATACTGTCAAAAGGCAAATGTATCATTAAAAATGATTAAATTAGAATGTTCTTACCAGTTATGAATTTCCAAAACACTATAATGCATATTGTACTATCAAATACTTCTTTGTGTCTTTCAATTTCTGATTTCATTTTCTTTTAGCAGCCCTTTATATGTGAGAATCAAACAATAATTTGGTATCCTAGCATGGCTAATTGAGTTTTGACTATTAATACTGTTAATTCATAAAAGGTCATTTTCATATTCTCAATTAATTATTGGCTTTGTCAGAGAAATTGTTAGTATTTTGTTGGATTTTAAAAGATCCTATCAAATTTTATTCATATATAAATGACAAAACATGAGATTTTAAATAATCCTCCACAATGCCTTAGAAAGATTTCTCGTCTTCCACAACTAAACTGTGCTTCTAGGAAACACATGGACGGAGGAGGGAGGACCTTGGACTTTCCACAGGACAGAGAACCCTGACTGCTCTTTGGACTGGAGAGGGAGGGAGAGATGAGTGGGAGGAGGGGAAGAAAGGTGGGAGGAGGGGAGAGAAATGGGAGGCTGGGAGGAGGCAGAAACTTATTTTTCCTTTTCTCAATTAAAAAAATAATAGATAGAGTGGAACTAAATCAAGGGTTGTCTATCTTTGCTCATCAGATATGAGCGACAAGGATAACGTCTGGGTCTTTTAATGAAAAGACCAAAATGCAATACATTGAAAGTAATGATACTGCTCATGAAGAGGATGAGGAGGAGACATTCAAGAAAATGTAGAGTCATCTGTGGAGAATGACCAGAGGCAAAGTAGCCAGGATGATGTAGGCAATGCAGAAAGAGAATCTCCATCACTCCCAGAAATGGAAGGCATGATATCAGTTCTATTTTTTTATTGAGAAAAGGAATAAAAAGTTTCAGCCTCCTCCCAGCATCCCATTTCCCTCACCCTCCTCCCACCCTTCTTCCCCTCCCCCTACTCCTCTCCCCCTCCCTCTCCAGTCCAAAGAGCAGTCAGGGTTCCCTGCCCTGAGGAAAGTCCAAGGTTCTCCCCCCTCCATCCATGTCTAGGAAGGTAAACATCCAAACTGGCTACCCCGTGCCATTGTCCTTGGCTTCTCATCAGCCCTCATTGCTCGCCATGTTCAGAGAGTCCGGTTTTATCCCATGCTTTTTCAGTCACAATCCAGCTGGCCTTGATGAGCTCCCAATAGATCAGCCCCACTGTCTCAGTGGGTGGGTGCACCCCTCGTGGTCCTGACTTCCTTGCTCATCTTCTCTGTCCTTCTGCTCCTCATTGGGACCTTGGGAGCTCAGTCCAGTGCTCCAGTGTGGGTCTCTGTCTCTATCTCCATCCATCACCAGATGAAGGTTCTATGGTGATATGCAAGATATTCGTCAGTATTGCTATAGGATAGGGTCATTTCAGGTTCCCTATCCTCAGCTCCCCAAGAAACTAACTGGGGACATCGCCTTGGACTCCTGGGAGCCACTCTAGGTTCAAGTCCCTTGCCAACCCTAAGGTGGCTCCCTTAACTAAGAATTGTGCTTCCATGCTCCCCTATCCAACCTTCCTTTATCCCAATCATCCTGTTTCCCCAAGTTCCCCCATCCTCCCCTTCTTACTTTTCTCTCCCCATCTCCCCTTACCCCCATCGCACCCCACCCCCAAGATCCCAATATTTGTAACCTCCTGTGTCTTATCAGATCACCATGGATTAAAGTTAGAATTCAACAACAAGGCTACCCCCAGAAAGCCTACAAACTCATGGAAACTGAACAGTCAACTACTGAACCACACCTAGATCAAAGAAGAAATAAAGAAAGAAATTAAAGTCTTCCTCGAATTCAATGAAAATAAAGAAACAACCTACTCAAACTTATGGGACACTATGAAAGCAGTCCTAAGAGGAAAGTTCATAGCACTAAGTGCCCACTTAAAGAAAACAGAAAAAGCACACATTGGAGACTTAACAGCCCACCTGAAAGCTCTAGAAAAAAAGAAGCAGACTCACCTAGGAGGAGTAGAAGACTGGAAATAATCAAACTGAGGGCGGAAATCAACAAAATAGACAAAATTGCCGGGGAGAAAATTGGGATATTGACATCAGTTCTTGAGAAGCTGATACAGCTGAGAAATTTGGAAATCACATTGTGCTCTGCTTGGGCTGCTCTGGACATTTGATTCAAGCTCTGGGTTCACTCTAGTCTCACAGAAAACTACTTTCTTTGTTTTGATACAGAGTCTTATGATATAGCCCTAGTTGGTCCATGCTCCAGGCCCAGGTTGGCTTCGGAATAAAAGATTAGTCTCTCTTTGTTTCCCAAGTGCCAGAACTAAACAACTCCATTACTTTCCTCTGTTTTGATTATTAAATTAAATTTACTAGTGTTCATTCCCACATAATAAATGCAAAAACTCCATTAGTTGGTACACAAAGTTCTTTGATGTCACCTTCTAGTAACCACATTATTTCACAACACAGTCATATGTAAGATTCTAAAATGGTGCATTAAAGGGCCAAGATTATTAGGAAAGCCAGGATGGTTAAACGAAGCAATAGTGTACACAGTTTCCTGCCCAGCATTCCTAAGAACAGAATTCAGAGCCTTACTGTACAAGCACTATTGAACATAGTTGTAAGAGATTAGGATGATGGAATTAGCACTTGTAAGTCTTCTTTGGACCAAACCATGATATTGGGTGCTTCCTACAGCTTGGTTTGAATCTGTGCTTGAAATTTCTTTACCGGTTTTAAGAAGAAACTGATTCCATACTAATTTAGAAATACTTCAATTTATATATTTTGTTAAAGAAATGAAAATAATAGGATTTTTCTTTTTTAATTTATTCTTCTCTCATATAATACATCAGGACCACAGTCTCCCTTCCCTCCACTCCTTCCAGTCCCTCCCACACCTCTTATCCTCTCTCAATGCATTGCTCCCCCATTTTTCTTCAGAAAATAGCAAACTTCCCAGGATTATCAAACGGACATGGCATAACATGATGCAATAAGACTAGGCATAAACCCTCATATCAGGGCTGTGCAAGACCACCCAATAGGGGGAAAGGAGTGCCAAGATTAGATGAAAGAGAGGGACAGACCCACTCTCGCTGTTAGGAGTCTCACAAAAGCACCATGCTAACAACCAAAACATATGTAGAGGACCTAGTTCTGATTCATGCAGGCTAAGAGATTTTGGCTTCAGTCTCTGTGATCTCCTACGAGCCCTGCTTAGTTGATTCTAAGGTCTGTGATCTCCTGGTGTCGTCAATCCATCTGGCTCCTACAATTATTCCTCCACCTCTTCCATGGGGTTCTACAGTCTCATAGAGAAGTGGTCCAAAGGTGTTATCCAATTTGGGCTCTATCTCCATATACTGCTGTGGGTCGAGGAAGCCTCCCTGACGATGACTTGGCTAGGCACTGATCTATTAATATAGCAGAATAACAGCAGGAATTATTTATTCTCTCCAAGGTCTCAGGGCTATCCTGCCTCCAGCTCCAGGTCATCCAGGTAGTGTCAGGCATAGGCCCCCCTCTCACGACATGAGCCTCAAATTAGACCGGTCATTGGTTGAACACGCCCACAAGATCTATGCCACCACCATTGTCCCAGCATGCCTTGCAAGCAAGCAAGATTTTGTGTTGAGGGTCTTGTGGGCTGGGTGGGTGTCCCAGTCCTATCACTGTAAGCCTTTCTTGTTTACAGAAGATGTCCACTTTAAGCACAATATCCCCATTACTAGGAGCCTTTGCTAGAGTCACCATCATAGATTCCAAAGAGCTTTCACTGCACTAGGCTTTCAAAATGTCCCCCACCCAATGCCTTCCAATTCAAGTTATCTCTCTTCATACTTTCTCCCTCCATTTCTCCCCCCAACTTTATCATTGCTGTTTCGATCCCCAGATGCCCCAATCTACCCACATGATCTGTTCTATTTCACCCTCCCAGGGAGGGTCATGTGCATCACTTAGAGCCCTTCTCCTTATTCAGACTCTCTGGGTCTAAAGATTATAGCTTGATTATCATTTACTTAATGGCTAATATCAACTTATAAGTGAGTACATACCATGTCTGTTTTTGTGGATCTGGCTTACCTCCTTGAGATAAGTTTTTTTTTCTAGTTCCATCCATTTTTCCTGCAAATTACATGATGTCATTTTTTAAGATGAGTAATGCTTCACTCTGTAAATATAACATATTTTTGTTATCCATGCTCCAGTTGAGGGACATCTTGCTTGTTTCCAGTTTCTGGTTACTGTGAATAGAGCCGCTATAAACATAGTTCCAGAAGTGTCCTTCTGGTAGGATGGGACATCCTTTAAAAATAAGTTGTGGTATAGCTAGGTGCAGAGGTAGATTGATTTCTGGTTTTCTGATGAACCACTACATTGACGTGCATAGTTGCTCTACAAGTTTGCACTCCCACCAGCAACGGAGGAGTGTTCCATTTGCTCTACATCCTCTTCAGCATGAGCATATGCTTATCCATTCTGACAGGTGCAGCTTGCAATCTCAAAGTAGCTTTGATTTGCATACTCATGGTGGCTAAGGATGTTGAACATTTTCTTAAATGATTCTTAGTCATTTGAGATTCCTCTGGTGAGAATTATATGATTATATCTATTCCCCATTTATTAACTGGATTATATGATTACTTGATATCTAATATCTTGAGTTCTTTATATATTTTCGATATTAGCCCTCTGTCAGATGTGGAGTTGGTGAAAATATTGTCTCATTCGATAGGCTACAATTTTGTCCTACTGACAGTGTCCTTTGCATTACAGAAGCTTTTCAGTTTCATGCGGTCACATTTTAATTTACTGTCTCTGCTGTTATTGGTGTTCTGTTCAGAATGCTGTCTCCTCTGTCAATGCATTCAAGGTTGTTCTGACCTTTCTCTTAAATCAAGTTCAGTGTGTCTGATTTTATGTTTAGGCCTTTGATCCACTTGGGTTTGAATTTTTTTACAGTGTGATACATATAGACATATTTGCATTCTTCTACATGCAGAACTCCAGTTTGGCTACCACAATTTATTAAAGATGCTTTCTTTTATACTGGTGTGTATTTCTGGCTTCATTATCAAAGATCAGATGTCCTTACTATGTAAATTTATGCCTGCATTTCTGTTGGATTCCTTTGATCAACATGTCTATTTTTATGGCAATGCCATGCAGTTTTTATTACTATGGCTCTGTAGTACAGGGATGGTGAGACCTCCAGAAGGTTTTTTGTTATCAGAATTGTTTTAGCTGTTTTTTTTTTTCCTACATGACATTGAGAAGTGTCCTTTCAAGGTCCATAAATAATTGTGTTGAAATTTTTATGGGGATTGCATGGATTATATAGATTGATTTTGATAGGATGGTCATTCTTAATTTGTTAGTCTACTGGTCCATGATTATGGAACCATTTCCATCTTCTCATATCTTCTTGAATTTCTTTCTTCAAAGAGTTGATGGTTTTGTCATACTAATCTTTCACTTTCTTGTATAGAGTGTACCCCAAGATATTTTAAATTCACTGTGGCACTTGTGAATGGTTTTAGTTCTCTGATTTCTTTCTTGGTCAGTTTGTTATTCATATATAAGAAGGATACTGTTTCTATAGTTAATCTTGTATCTAGACACTTTATTATAAAGTGTTTATCAGCTGTAAGAGTTCTCTAGTAATAATTTTGGGTTCTTTATGTATATTATTTTTCATTTGCAAATAAGAATGGATACTCTGACTCTTTCCTTTTTGACTTGTATCTATTTGAGCTCCTTGGGTTCTTTTGTTGTTCAAGCTAGACCTTCAAATATAATATTGAGTAAATATGGAGAGAATGGACAGTCTTTTTCTTGTTTTTGATTTTAGTAAAATTACTTTGAGTTTCCCTCCATTTAATTTGGTGTTGTCTATAGGTTTGCTGGAAATTGCCTTTGTTATATTTAGATATGTCCCTTCTATCCCTAATCTCTCCCTGATGTTTCTTGGCCTCTAATAAAATAATCAGGTGCATCTTAGAATTTTTGTTGCTGTGAAGAGATACTATGATCATGGTTACTCTTATAAAGGAAAAACATTTAATTGTGGTGGCTCACTTACAATTTAGAGGTTTGCTCCATTATCATCATGATGGGAGATGGAGACATGCAGGCAAACACGGTGCCAGAGAAGTAGCCGAGAATCCTGCAGACAACAGGACAAGAGGTTGAATCTTAAAAATATATGAAACCTCAAAGCCCACCTCCACAGTGGTACATGTCCTCCAACAAGATCACCCTAACTTGAACAAGGTCACATCTCCTAATAGTATCCTTCCCTATGAGATTATAGGGGCCAATTACATTAAAACAACCACAAGGGTTTTTTTTTATTTCTTTTAGTTTTCACATACGGTGTGTTACACTTACTAATTTTCATATGTTGAACCATCTCTGGGATTAAGCCTACTTGATCACAGTGAATGAACTTCTTTTTTTGTGTTTTTTTTTGTTGTTGTTGTTTTGTTTTTGTTTTTCGAGACAGGGTTTCTCTGTGGTTTTGGAGCCTGTCCTGGAACTAGCTCTTGTAGACCAGTCTGGTCTCGATCTCACAGAGATCTGCCTGCCTCTTCCTCCCAAGTGCTGGGATTAAAGGCGTGCGCCACCACCGCCCAGCAGTGAATGAACTTCTTAATGTGTTCATTTTATGAGTATTTTATTAAATACTTTTTTATCTATGTTTATGAGGGAAACAGGTCTATAATTTTCTTTCTTTGTTCAATTGTTGTGTGACTGTGGCCCCATAAAATGAATGTGGCAATGTTACTTCTATTTTTATTTTGTGGAATAATGTGAGACTTATTAGAAAGTACAGTATAATTTTTCACTAAAACTATTTTGCCCTGAGCTAATTATGTTGTTGTTGTTGGGATACTTTTAATGACCGCTTCTATTTCCTGAGATTTTATAGTTTCATTTAAATTTGTCAACTGATCTCTATTTAACTTTTGTAAGCTATATCTATTGATAAAGTTATGTATTTCTTTTAGATTTTCTTATTTTTGGAGTATCCTTTTTTAAAAATATAACCTAATGATCTTTTGAATTTCCTAGGTAGTGTTGTTATTTTCCCATTTTCATTTCTGATTTTGTTAATTTGGATATTCTCTCTTTCTTCAAATAAGTTTGAATAATGGTTTGTCTATCTTGCCAATTTTATCAAAGAATTATTTTTTTGTTTCATTGATTCATTGTGTTGTATTCTTTTTCTAATTCATTGATTTAAACTATGAGCTTGAATATTTCCTGTTGTCTACTCCTCTTCAGTGTGCTTGCTTCGTTTTGTTTTAGACCTTTCAGGTGTGCTGTTAACTTGCTACGATGCGATCTCTCCAATTTTTAATGTAGACACTTAGTGCTGTAAATTTTCTTCTCAGCACTACTTTTACTGTGTCCCATAAGTTTTGGTATGTCTTGTATAAATTTTCATTGACTTCTAAAACGTCTTTAATTTCTTTCTTTTTTCTTGTCTTGATTCATTTTTTTCAGTCAGTAGAGAGTTGTTCAGTGTACATGAAATTGTAGGATTTCTATTGCTTCAGGTTTTATTGAAATCCAGCTTTAATCTGCCTTGATCTGATAGAATGCAGAGTTTTATTTCACACACACACACACACACACACACACACACACACACACATACACACACACACACCCTTTATATGTTTCCTGACACATCCTTACTGCTTTTAATAATCTTTACTTGTTCTGTATGTTTAATATGTATCTGTGCGTGCATGTGTGTGTGTGTGTGTGTGTGCACCCGTGTGTGCGTGTGTATGTGTGTATGTGTTGAGACTTCCTTGGTGACCATGTATCTAGTCAATTTTGGGGAAAGATCTGTGAAGTGTTGAGAAGAAGGTATATTCTTTTGTGTTTGGGTGAAACATTCTGTAGTTATCTGCTAGGTCCATTTGGTTTATTGTGCCTCTGTCTCTTAGCTGCAGTGTTTCTCTTTTTAGTTTTTGCCTGGATGAACTCTCCATCAGTCTCCCACTATCAATGTGTGAGGGTGAATGTATGATTTAAGCTTTTCTAATCTTTCTTTTACAGACATGGTTGCCCATATGTTTGGTGGATAGATGATGACAATCGAATCTTGGTGGATTTTTTTCTTTGATGAGTATGATGTGTCATTCCCGGTTCTAAAAGTAATTTTGATTTGAATCCTATTTTGCTAGATATTAGAATGGCTACACCAACTTTTTTCTTAGGTCCACTTTTCGGAAATTTTTTTGCTCTTTACTCTAAGGTAATGGCTATCTTTGATGTTAAGGTAGTTTTCTTGTATGTGTCAGATGAATAAATCTTATTTTCACCTACATTCTGATAGTCTGTGTCTGTTTATTGGAGAATTGATTGTACTGTTATTGATAGATATCAGTTACAATTGATTGTTAATTCCTGGGGTTTTTTGTTATTGTTTTTTAGATAGTGGTAGTGGTTGTGATGGTAGTGGTGATGTATGCTTTTGTTTTTCTGGTGTAAGATTATTAACTGTGTTTTCTTGAGTGTAGGGAGCATCCTTAACTCAGAGTTTTCCTTCTAGGACCTTTTGTTAGGACTGAAATTGTAAATAAACTTTGTTTCAATTTGATTTATCATGAATATCTTGTTTTATCCATTTGTGGTAAGTGAAAGTGTTGCTGGATAAAAATGATGTGAGCTGGAATCTGGGGTTGCATAGAAAATGCAGCACATCTCTCAAGGCCTTTCTTGTTTTAAAATCTCAATTGAGAAGACAGTTGAAATTCTAATAAGTCTGATTTTATATGTTACTTGACATCTTTACCTTACTGCTTTTAATAATCTTTACTTGTTCTGTAGGTTTAATGTTTTGATTATTATGTGGTGGTTGGGTCTTTCTTTTTTATTGCAATCTACTTTATTTTCTATATGCTTCTTGTACCTTTATAGGCATTTCCTTTTTTGGATTGGATTTTTTTTCTATAATATTGTTAAAAAACATTTTCTGGAATTTGAGCCAGAATTCTTCTCCTCTTTTTTGTATTAATCTTAGATTTGGGCCTTTTCATTGTGACCCAGATTTCCTGGGTGTTTTGTGTTGGGAATATTTAGAATTAACAAATTTTTGAGCAATGTATCTATTTTTCTATACTATCTTCAACACCTGAGATTCTCTCTTCCACCCCTTGTAGTCTGTGCTGTTGGTGATGCCTGCCTCTGTAGTTCTTGTTCACTTACCTAGATTTTTTTCATCTCCAGGATTCCTCCATTTTTGTTTTATTTTTTGTTCCTATTTCTATTTTCACCTCTTAAACAGTTCTATTATTTACTTCAATTATCTTTTGTTTTTTTTCTTTAAGAGATTTATTCATATTATTCAATTTTTCATTTGTCTTTTACTTGATTTCTTTAAAGCATTTATTTATTTTCAGTTTGAGGACACCTATCATCTTCATAAAGTTTGTTTTTTTTCTTATGGTTCAGCTATGCTGGAATATTCAGGACCTGTAGGGGCATGATAGCTGATCTGAAGTGGATACTTGCTGACTTAAGCTGTTTTTGATTTTGTCATGATGCTGGCATCTAGGCATTTAAGTTTGTGGTGAATGTAAGATTAGGTGCCAATTTCTGACTTTGTGTTGTTGGACTGTTGTTTTGTTCCTTGGTTTTTGTATCCTCTCTATTCTCCTAGATGATGTGACCTATGATTGAGCAGGAGGTCTCCACCCATATTGCATGCTGGAGCCACAGCTAAGACAAGAAAGAGGTATTAGAGATAGGGTTAGAGACAGGGTGGAGGGCCAAGTAGAGAGTTGGAAAGGTCCAAGGTCTGCCAACCTATCTGGACTTCTGGCAGCTGGCATGGTTTCACGACCTTTGTGACCATTAACTTCTTCAATAACGTACCAAGTGTGTTGTAAATTTTTTTTTAAAAAAAATTCCTTTAGGGTGTTGTTTCATCTATTTTTCTAAGGTAGTTAAGTTTAGCAAGGTGACTTGGTGGGGATTACACTAAAAGCAATTTAGGGCCTGGAGAATAAGGCTGAGAGATGACTCACTAGGAAAAACATGAGGATCTGAGTTTTGGGTTCCAGCACCCATGTAAAAAGCTGGGAATATAATTAAATCTGTAATCCTGGTACTACGAGGTGGAGTAGAAAAGTTCCTAAGGATAACTCGTTAAACAGTATAGCCAAATTACTTAGGTCGTATCTCAAAAACAAGGTAGAGAACAGTAGAGAAAGAAACAAACACTGGCCTCTTGTTCTTTCAGATACATGCCCAAATTCATGAACATTTTCATGTACACATACTTAAAACATACAGTTACACACTAAGGTTTTTTTCATATACTGAATTCCTGCAGCCATTCTCAGTGGCTGTACCATTGAAGAACTAGAGGAAACAAACAAACAACAAATACAAATATGCTCTAAGTAATGGTATAACTCCATTAACATATAGATTAAGGGTCATCCTCACTTACCCTCAAAGATACAGAACCCTACCACATCTCTTGTGGTCTGCTGTCAAAATCCGTAACACTTAACAACATGAAAACAAAAGTTTATACCTGAGTCTCAATAAATATTTATTGTCACAAATTTTGGTTTTATAAAAATATACCTCTGACATCTGTCTTCTTTAATTACTTGAAATATATAAAACATTCTCAGTTCCAAAACTGTAAGAACACATGTAGCAGTTAGGGTTATTCAAAGAACAGTAGTTAACTGCCCCTTATCCTAGACTCTTGTTATAAGGGCTGACAACAAGAATCTAGACAAAATACAAAAAATTGCTTTAACTGTAATTCTAAGTAATTTTTCATTTTATCCTCCAAATAAATTAAATATTTTTTCAAGTATCTTTACAAGCTCTCTTTTGAGGTCCTCTCTTTTCTAACTAGTAGCAATTTCCACTCCTCATCCCATTTTGTTCCCTTTCTTCATATTGTCCACACACCTGATGAATCATCAGTTTTCTGAAAGCCAGTGTTACCTCCTCCTCATGTTCTCAAAAACAACATACAGCCCCCTGAGCATCCCCATTTCCAAGAGTCACTGCTTTCTCTCATGGTATTCCGTGAGTCAACAGTAAGATGAAAACTCTCAGGGACACCAATTTTCTCCTTTGATAGGCATGTTTCATTTACTGAATAATGCAATATGCATTTTATTTTGTGATATAACGAATAGCACATCAATTTGCAACTGTATGGGATATTATACAGAGAAATTACTAAAAATTATGTAGATGAAACCACTGGTTACAGAAATCCTTTTCTTTTTTTTATTTAATTTTGCTTTATTCGGGTGTTTCTTTGTGTGACACCAAGAATATTCTTTTTTTTATTGAGAAAAGAAAAAAAAGTTTCCCCCTCCTCCCAGCCTCCCATTTCCCTCCCCCTCCTCCTACCCTTCTCCCCCTCCCCTTACACTTCTTCCCCTCCCTCTGAAGTCCAAAGAGGAGTCAGGGTTCCCTGCCCTGTGGAAAGTCCAAGGTCCTGCCCCCTCCGTCCATTTCTAGGAAGGTGAACATCCAAACTGGTTAGGCTCCCACAAAGCCAGAACATAAAGTAGGACCGAAACCCCGTGCCATTGTCCTTGGCTTCTCATCAGCCCTCATTGTTCGCCATGTTCAGAGAGACCAGTTTTATCCCATGATTTTTCAGTCATATTCCAGTTGGCCTTGGTGAGCTCCCAATAGATCAGCCCCACTGTCTCAGTGGGTGGGTACACCCCTCGTGGTCCTGACTTCCTTGCTCATCTTCTCCCTCCTTCTGTTCCTCATTGGGACCTTGGGGGCTCAGTCCAGTGCTCCACTGTGG
>NW_004949156.1:705590-730999 GCF_000317375.1 Microtus ochrogaster
TTCTACTCCTCCTAGGTGAGTCTGCTTCTTTTTTTTCAAGAGCTTTCAGGTGGGCTGTTAAGTCTCCAATGTGTGCTTTTTCTGTTTTCTTTAAGTGGGCACTTAGTGCTATGAACTTTCCTCTTAGGACTGCTTTCATAGTGTCCCATAAGTTTGAGTAGGTTGTTTCTTTATTTTCATTGAATTCGAGGAATACTTTAATTTCTTTCTTTATTTCTTCCTTGATCCAGGTGTGGTTCAGTAGTTGACTGTTCCGTTCCCATGAGTTTGTAGGCTTTCTGGGGGTAGCCTTGTTGTTAAATTCTAACTTTAATCCATGGTGATCTGATAAGACACAGGAGGTTACAAATATTTTTTTGTAGTTGTGGAAGTTTGCCTTGTTACCCAGTATGTGGTCAATTTTCGAGAAGGTTCCATGAGCTGCAGAGAAGAACGTATATTCTTTCCTATTTAGGTGGAATGTTCGATAGATATCTGTTAAGTCCATTTGATTCATTACCTCCATTAATTCTCTTATTTCTCTGTTAGGTTTAGGTCTGATTTACCTGTCCATTGGTGAGAGAGGAGTGTTGAAGTCTCCTACTATTAGTGTGTGCAGTTTGATGGCAGCCTTGAATTTTAGTAATGTTTCTTTTACGTACGTGGGTGCTTTTATATTAGGGGCATAGATATTCAGGATTGAGACTTCATCCTGATGCATTGTTCCTGTTATGAGTATAAAATGTCCCTCTCCGTCTCTTCTGATTGATTTGAGTTTTAAGTCAACTTTGTTAGAAATTAGTATGGCCACACCTGCTTGTTTCTTAGTTCCATTTGCTTGATAAACCGTTTCCCATCCCTTTACTCTGAGTAGGTGCCTGTCTTTGTGGTTAAGGTGCGTTTCTTGTAAACAGCAGAATGTTGGATCCTGTTTTCGTATCCAATTTCTTAGCCTGTGCCTTTTTATAGGTGAGTTGAGCCCATTGACATTAAGTGATATTAATGACCAGTGGTTGTTAATTCCGGTCACTTTTTTAGTAGTAGAGTTAGTGTGTTTCCTTTCTTTGAGTTGTGCTGGTGAAGGGTCTCTAGATGTCTGAGTTATTGTGGTCATTGTTGGACTCCTTGGTTTGTGATTTTCCTTCTATTAATTTCTGTAAGGCTGGAATTGTGTCTCCGTATTGTTTAAATTTGTTTTTATCCTGGAAAATTTTGTTTTCTCCATTTATAGTGAATGAAAGCTTGGATGGGTGTAGTAGTCTGGGCTTGCATCCATGGTCTCTTAGTTTCTGCAGTACATCTATCCAGGACCTTCTGGCTTTCATGGTTTCCATAGAGAAATCAGGTGTAAGTCTGATAGGTTTACCTTTATAAGTAACTTGGCCTTTTCCTTTGCAGCTCTTTATATTCTTTCTTTATTCTGTATGTTTTGTGTTTTGATTATTATATGGCGAGATTTTTTTTTTTTGGTCCAGTCTATTCGGTGTTCTGTATGCTTCTTGAACCTTCAAAGGAATATCTTTCTTTAGGTTGGGAAAGTTTTATTCTATAATTTTATTAAATATATTTTCTGGACTGTTGAGGTGTACTTCTTCTCCTTCTTCTATCCCAATTATTCTTAGGTTTGGTCTTTTTATTGTGTCCTAGATTTCCTGAATGTTTTGTGATGAGAATTTGTTGGTTTTGGTGTTTTCTTTGATCAGTGTGTTTATTTTCTTGATGGTATCTTCAGTGTCTGACATTCTTTCTTCTATCTCTTGTAATCTGTTGGTAGTACTTGTCTCTGCATTTCCTGTTCGTTTACCCAGATTTTCCATCTCCATCCTTCCCTCGGTTTGTGTTTTCTTCATTACTTCCATTTCATTCTTCAAGTCTTGAACCACTTCCCTTACCTGTTTGATTGATTTTTCTTGTTTCTCTTGGTTTTCTTGCGTGTCTTTGAGCGATTTATTCATTTCCTCTACCTTTTTGTTTGTAATCTCTAATTGTTTATGGCAGTTTTCACCTCCTGCTTAAGGTCTTCTATTATTTTCATATAATTCACTTTTGAGTTGATTTCTTCTAATTCTTCTAAAGTAGGGTGTACAATTCTTATTTCAGGATCTCTGTATTCTGGTGATGTCATGTTGCCTTTCAGGTTGTTGGAGGAATTCTTGCCTTGGCGCCTTCCCATCTCTTCCTTCAAAAGGAGCCAAGAGAGGCCTGGTGTCTTGGTCCAGTCTTTGCTGTGACTGACTCTCTGGTTGTAACTCTTCAGTGTAGAAGCAGGAACTGTCCAGTCTAGATGGAACTTCTCAGCACCGAAACATAGACGCCTGGTAGTCCAATGACCCGCAGACAAAAGGGAGAACTTGGGGGGCAGGGCCTGGACGAGTAGAACACAGGACACCCTGCCGCAAAAGCTGAAGCTGTGCGTGCTCCCTTTGGGGGGGGGTTCCTTGAGGCCTGCCTAGTAGGCAGGCACTCACCTCTCTGGGTGGGTAGCCTTATTGTAGGAGCAGAAAACTGTTCCTGAGCAAAGGACCTAGCAGATAAAGCAGGCTTGTGTGTGGGGGCGGGGGAGGTCGGGTGTAAGAAAGACAGCCCTGCAGAAGGAGCTGGGGGAGGGGGGTTTGTGGTCTCTTCCAGGTCAATCTGCCCCTGGATTGCACTCTCACCAGTCCAGATGGGATTCCTCAGTACCTAAACAGGGCCGCCTGGTAGCCCGATGATCCGGGGACAAAAGGAAAAAACCTGGCAGGCAGGATGAGATCCAGGATTGCACAGGCACCCCTGGAGCACAAGCTGAAGGTGCCCGGGCTCCCTTTCGGGGGGGGGGGGGGTCCTTGAGGCCTGTCCGGTAGTCAGGCACTCACCGCTCTGGGTGGGTTGCCCTAGTGTGAGAAATCCTTTTCAATTTTGATGTTTCTTTTCTTTAAAAAACAAGAAAACAGCTGTAACAAGTTGGTTCCATTCTGATGAAGGGAGATAAACAAGACTCATTCTTTCAGCGTAGTAACATTTTCTTCTTTTAAGGAATTATGTGATCTGTCAGTGTGCGTGTGTGTGTGTGTGCGTGTGTGTGTGTGTGTGTGTGTGTGTGTGTGTGTGTGTGTGTGTATAGAGGTAAAAGGTCAACCTCAGCTGTCAGTACTGGCTTTTTACCTTGAGACATGCCATCTTATTGTACACCCCAGTACATATAAATGATGCTTGTTGGTCCACAGGCTTTAAGAGAGCTTTCTGTCTCTGTCACTCTTGTCACTGTAGGAGTGCAAGATTTGTGATACCACTTTTTGTTTTAAATGATTTTGAAGGGCCTAAACTCATACGATCATGCTTGCGCAGCAGGTGATTTATCTATTGAGCCAATCCCTCAGCCTTATTCTGTTTTCTAATTTCTGGAAATATCAGTACAATAGGGAAGTTAAACTTAAGGTTTTGTCTAGTTTTAACAAAATTTGAAGTCATGTTTAGATGATGTAATTTTTAAGTGGAACTGTTAAATGTGATGACGTACGCACACTTTCCTTCCTATTGCCATTGCATACTGTTTTACGTAAAGGTAAGACTAGTTTTAACTTTTCTCATTTTGAAAGATAATTTTAATTGACTCCTCAAGGAGAAGTTGAATATTAAGTTGTAATAATTTATCATCCTTGTTTTAGGTAAAAGTAAAAAGACTGGTTTCATTTTCTTTGAGCTTTAATAAATACATTAAGTTGACTAAGGAAACAATAAAAAACAATATTTCCTAAGAAATCCAATGATTATTTTTCTGCATCTGCTACACTCTAATGTAGGAGGGGTCTTTTTATAAAAGTACGATTTCTAAGGGAAAGTATGAGCATGGCTTGGGAAGGAGAAAGACAAATATGGGGTTAATTTTTAAGAACACGTTCCAGGGAGTGTGTATTTGCCATATAAAATTACATTTTAACTTCTCTATGCATTTTATTGTCCCTAGAATTTAAATAGTATGTGCTCAAAATCGTGCTGTGCAGTAAAGAGTGTGTGGGAAGGTGTGTAGTTAGGTGGGTGCAAATCCCTAGAAAATGCATTTTAGAAGATAAATGAGAGCTATTGAAGTTTGGGCAAATCAATTTCACCAATTCACTTAATGTTTCTAATGCCTCTGGGAACATTTATGGGGCTTGTTACCTAACGTTTGGGTAGGTTTGAATCAAGGTGAACAATCAAACACCATTTTCCATGTGCTGTGTGTATTATTAAGGATTTTTAAGTCATGCAGTTAGCTGCTTAGATTGCAAGCTAAGAAATTAATGAACATGGATGCTGCTCATGAATACCAAGTTTTACTGAAAAACCAATATGAGTTTAGTGTGGTAATCAGGACACAGTACTCCAGGGACTACAAAGCTATTTATTGTTCATCAAAATTGACTGACTTTGAAATCTTGGCCAAAATGCTTATTTACCCCATTTTATATTATGTTTTTGAGGATTTCAGCAGCAATAACAAAATCCGTATCTAGTAATGAAGTGATTGTACAATAAAATTAGTACATACTGTGATGTATTAATGGAGAATTAAATGTTATTTTCACCTAAAACTAAAAGTTATATATCAAATATAAAAAGCATTATGAATAAAATGCACTCACTTTAAAAATAAAATCCATTTGTGTTAAAAGTATAATTCCAATTGCTATGCCATTGAGAGATAAATGTGCAATTTTATACAGACTTTATAATTTTAAAAAGCCAGTGGGCTATAACCACAATGTACTTTTGACTTCTGCACCCATTATTGTTTCACTAAATTTGCAAAGAAACAGAAAATAAATGACCTCATGATGAAGGATAATTTTCCATGAACCCTATTATAAAATATATAAGAAAACTATGCCAAGCAATGTATTTTTTCATATGTCTTGTTCTCTGGTTGCTTTAATTTACTGTTTTGTTTTGGTTAGTTTTACTTATTTTATTGTATATGTGCACATGTTTCTCTATGGATGCAGATGTATTTGCACCAAGGCCAGAGGTCAAAATCATGCATTGTTCTTCACTGAGACAAGACCCAGAGCTTGGCCCCTGTGCCTGGCTGACCAGGTCCCATGGATCTACTCATCTCTGCCTCCTCTTTGGAATTACAATTGCACACCATAATCAGGCCCTTTGAGGTGGTGAGCAGGGGGCTGTGAATAAAACTTATGCTTATGAGATGTGCTATCTAGTTTTATAACAACTTGGCACAAGCTAACACAAGCTAAAATCATCTGAGAGAAGGGAACCTCAACTAAGAAAATGTCTCAGACAGGTAGTGGTGATGCACGCCTTTAATCCCAACACTCAAGGAGGGAGAGGCAGGCATATCTCTGTGAGTTTGAGGCCAACATGGTCTACAAGAGCTAGTTGCAGGACAGGCTCCAAAGCTACAGAGAAACCCGGTCTCGGGGAAAAAAAAAAAAAAAAAACAAAACTCTCCTTCAAATCATAGGGCATTTTTTAAAAAAATTAGTTATTGGTGTGGCAAGGGCCAACCTCTTGTGGGTAGGAACATCCATGATCAGACAACCCTGGGTTCTGTAAGAAAGCAGGCAGGAGAAGCCATGGGGAACAAACCAATAAGCAGTACTCCCCCATGGCCTCTGCATGAGCTCCTGCCTCCAGGTTTCTACTTTGATTTCCTTCAGTGATGAAGAGTAAAAGTGGAAGAATAAAGCAAATAAAACCTTTCCTTTCTTCTTTGGTTACAGTGTTTCATTAGAGCAATAATAACCCCACCTAAAACAACTGGGAATCACTTGACTCACTGAGCTCTCCCAGCCCCTGCTTAATTTAATGAGGTTGAAAATTATGTGAGGCTAAGCGAAGTCTTGAAATATTTCATAGTATATGCCTTTTGACACAAATAGATAAGAAATAGGATGAGTTACTTAACTGACAGTACCATACTTTGAAAGATTTGTTTGGGGTTGATAGACAGTTTGCCTAAGAGGCCTTCAGAATTTACTGCTAATAGTAGGAGGTTGTGATATCAGGGGTTTAAATATGGTCAAGTGGCCATAAAATGACTAAACCCTTTGTGTATTTATGGGCAGTATATAGGATAATAGTTGAAAGACAGTTGTAACTATGTAAATCTCCAATGGCATGATTACACAGACAATGTTTAAGTTGATACTGTAGCCAGCAGAAACAAAGACACCAGTGCAACTGAAGGAAACGGGCCAAAAACTCACTCAGCCCTTCTTCCTTAGTCTGATACACTGACAGGATCATCCTGTCACACTTCTGTTCCTGAGATCAGGTTTCAGCAGTTCAGGTGCCAAGCCAAATGGAGTCTAGCTCTTCTAAAGAATCTGACTTCAACACATTCATGACGGCACGGGCAAGCATACGTGACTTTTGTTTTTTTATATTTGAATTTTCTTTATTGTAACTGATGGAGAAAAAATGTACGTATTTATTGGACACCATGTGATGCTTTGAAATATGCATATTCTGTGCAATTTTTTGGTTTGTTTTTTT
Source organism: Microtus ochrogaster (assembly GCF_000317375.1). Lineage (NCBI taxonomy): Eukaryota > Metazoa > Chordata > Mammalia > Rodentia > Cricetidae > Microtus > Microtus ochrogaster. Next base: position 712,047 of record NW_004949156.1, read on the forward strand.
TAATTTATTTATTTATTGAGGATTTCTGCCTCCTCCCCACCACCACCTCCCATTTCCCTCCCCCTCCCCTGATTAAGTCCCTCTCCCTCATCAGCTTGAAGAGCCATCAGGGTTCCCTGACCTGTGGGAAGTCCAAGGACTGCCCACCTCCATTCAGGTTTAGTAAGTTGAGCATCCAAACCGCCCAGGCCCCCCCCCTCAAAGCCAGCACGTGCAGTAGGATCAAAAACCCATTGAGACAGGGTTTATCTGTATAGCTTTGGAGCCTGTCCTAGAACTCCTTCTGTAGACTAGGCTGGCCTCGACTCACAGAGATCCACCTGCCACTACCTCCCAAGTGCTGGGATTAAAGGCGTGCACAAACACCGCCGGGCTCTGTGCAATATTTAAATCCAGCTAAACATTTTCATCTTGTCAATTTTTCACGTATCTGAATGGTAAATTTACGTCTTTCAGAATTCTTTCTTCTAGCATTCTGAAAGGTGTACTTAGTGTTGTTATGTTCAATCACACGTCATTACATTACAACTCCTTCTTCTCTCACTGTAATATCATAGCCATCAGTTAGCTTCTTCCCCTTCCTCTCCTCCTCCTCTCTCCAGCCTCCGGTAGCTACTTCTCTACTCCTAACTTCTATGACATGTATGTAGTGTGTGCATTCAGTCATTTGGTATCATACGTAATGTACATTACAATATATATTGAACAAATAAGTGATAGTATTTAGCACTTGATTCTCTTTACCTGGCCGATAAAACATGGCACAATCGCTTCTAGTCCCATAAATATTGCCAAAAGTAATGTTTCATTTTTGTCGCTGAATAGCATCTCATGGTTTATATGAGAGATAGGTTCTTTACATGTATATCAGTTGATAGACACCTGTATTTTTCCACATCTTGTCTATTGTGAATCGTGCCACCAAGAGCGTGGGATTGTAGGCCTCTCTTTGACATAATTTCACATTGTATATGGACCCAATAGCAAGACTGCTGAATCATATGGTAGTTCTTGTCACAGACCTCTAAGAAATCTCCAGACTTGTTTCCCTAATGGACAGACTGATTGACATTCACATTGGAAGATTAATAGGTTCTACTTTTCTCCACATCTTCTCTAGCATAATAAATATGAGACTGTCATGCATTGTAGTTTCATTCAACATTTGCCTAAAAATTCCTGATGTTAAACATTTCTTTTAAATATGCCTTTTGGTCCTAGTAAGTTGTTCTAATAAAATTATCTGTTCAGGAACTTTCCTATGTGTAGAAATTGATATTTTAAATACACAAAGAAAACATAAAGAAAAATTATGAGATGAATAGAACATATTTAAGTATGTCAACGTTTGCTTAATAAAGACATTTAATTGTATCCATTAAGTGAATGCAATAGTCCATAAATAAATCAAAATTGTTTTTCTGAGGGAACTTTATTTTCCTATTTTAGAAGTCTAAGGGACAGAATTGATCATCCTTATCATGTTATTATATATGCAAGTGGACTTTTGGTATTAAAGGGAATGAATATTTTTAAGGATTATAAATTATTTCATGTAATTGTGTAAATTAATGTGTATAAAATTTGCACATTTTATAAGATAATTTAATGGAAATTGATGCATCCTGTAAAACTATTGTTCAGTTCAATAATTTAAAATCAGCCAAAACATTACAGGGATTGTTTTCAGTTGTATAAATCTGGTAAATTGGGAAAAATAAAATCTTACGTTAAGATTTTTTTTCTTGATCACCTTTCCAAATATTATTACTGCAGTAAGGAGCTGCAGACCGCTTCCCGCCGCCCAGCTCCTGAACAGCTAGGTTTACCCAAAATAACTATATGGAAACTGTATTCTTTTAAACACTGCCTGGCCCATTAGTTCCAGCCTCTTATTGGCTAACTCTCACATCTCGATTAATAATCTGTGTAGCACCACAAGATGGTGTCTTACCAGGAAGGATTCTAACCTACATCAGTCTGGGGTCAGAGAATCATGGCGACTGCCTGACTCGGCTTCTTTCTCCCAGAATTCTGTTCAGTCTACTCTGCCTACCTAATTTTGTGTCCTATTAAAGTCCAAGCAGCTTCTTTATTAATTAACCAATGAAAGCAACAGATAGACAAATGACCCACCTCCATCATATTACCTCTTTCGTCACCACACTCTACAAGTGTTGGCAGTATTTAACCCCAAGCACATATAATTAGCTCTGTTTTGGAAATAAATATCAGTGGCAACATCTTATGTTTTTCTCCATTAAAATATTTTCTCACAATATTTGTGCGGTGATTCTCTGTTGTTTACTATATCATACCTTGTCTACTTGCTTTCTGCACAATGTTCTATTGTGTGAGGATTCCGCAGTTCAGGCAATATACTGTCAGTAAGCACTTGATTTTTATCTGTTATGGCCTATGTGTTGTTTCTAAAATTCGAATATAGTTGCAGGTAGAATGACTCCATCACCCCCTTTCACTGCCCCCCCATGTATGTGTGTGTGTTTGTGTGTGTGTTTGTCTATCTGTATGTATGTATATCTTTGGAATTATGATTGTCTAATTCATCTTCACAGTATATAAGAATTCTAATTTTGGAGCTGGGGAGATATCTCAGCAAAGTGAGAATCTGAGCTCAATCTCATAATATTTGTAAAATAAGTCTAGTGTGGTAATGCAGGTTTGTAATTCCTCAGAACTTGAGAGGTGGCCATCACCCCAGATAGGGAATGAATGACAGATATCATCAAAGTCCAATTTAGTGAACCAGTGAGTTTTATTGGAGTTACTTACAGGAAAATGCATGAGGCCTGCTTAGAGGAGAAAACATGACTCAAAGAAAACTGCATTAAAAACCCACCATCATGAGTAACAGCTCACAATCTGGAAACCTGAAAGCACACTGCACAGCCTACAGGTAGCTCAGGAGTTTTGAAATTGTCTTTTCCAGGTAGTTGGTCTGAGGCTCTTGAAGGCAGCTCAGTTGGTCTTTGCCTCTTTCAGGCTGCTTGGCTGCTTTCTGCTTCTTCCAACCTGTTCATCTGGTCTATGTATACTGGCTGCTTGACTGGTGAGATAGTCTTCTTTGTAGCTAGGCTCATTTAAGAGTGTCTCTCAGCAGTCTTACTGTTTAAATACGTATATTGAATCTGGTCAGAGATTTGTGGGAGCTATTTTGAGTTCTTTATGTGTTTAAAAAGCTTCCAGGCAGAATAGTGTGTTTCAACTTCTTTTAGAATATTCTTTTGCTTCATGTCTTTGTAAACTACTGTCCTAAAAATCTTGTTTTACCTAATTTGCACATCATATGTTGTAAGAAGTTTCTCTCCAAAGATGGAAGGCTTTTTTTGAATAGGAAAATGCTACACAGAGGCGGTAGACACAATGCATCTATGAACCATTCAGGTCCGGCTGATTAGCTTATGTGGTAAATTTCAGGACAGTGAGAAACCCTAAAAATGATGGGTTGTACCCAATGACTATCTACCTCAAGACCCAGCAATACCACTGTTGGGTATATACCCAAAAGACGCTCAATCATACCACAAGGACATGAGCTCAACTATCTTCATAGCACAGCAGAATTATTTGAATAGCAAGAAGCTGGAAGCCACTTAGTTGCCTCAACTGAATAAGGAACAAAGAAAATGTGGTACATTTACATAGTGGAGTACTACACGGTGGTAAAAAATAATGACATCCTGAAATTTGCAGACAAATGAATGGATCTAGAAAGAACATATTGACTGAAGTAACCAGAACCAGAAAGACATATATAATATGTATTCACTATTAAGTGGTCTTTGGACATAAAGAAAAGAAAAACCAAGCCTAGAGGCCACAACCCCAGAAGTGCTTTTGTTATTATATGTTGTTTACTTGTTCTTACAAAAATACCACAGATGTAAACATAGCAATTATAACAGCTAATTGCAAATATTCTTTGAAATATGCTTATTATCAAAATTTCCTTGGATATGTTAGTCCTTCGCACATCTATATTATGATATGAAATAGCCTCTAAATTCCTGTGAAACACTTTCACTTACAATTTTGATTGTGTTCACACTGAATCTATAGATATATTGAAGAAAACTAATTATAATATTATGTCTTATATTCCATGAATAAAGCATATTTCTCTATTTTTTATGTTTTCCTTAAGCTCTCAGGGGTTTTCATACTTTTCAGGATAAAATCTTCCTTTCTATGTGAATTATCAAGTTTCAAAAGACTGTGAAAATATATAGTTGAGCAACTATTATAAGGTCACTCATTTTCAGGGAGGGAATCATAATTCTCTTTCCTAGAAGGCAATATAACAGACAATTGATAAAGTAGTATTGTTTTTTAATTTGCATTTCATTGATTATGTAGTGTTTGGAATTTGTCTTGCTTATTGATTGTGTTTTTTTATCAATGTATTCAATTTCCTCTTCTTTCATTGGATAATAACTTTATGCAGTATTCATGATATCTTGTTAAGTAGATACTACAGATGTTCCCACCTGATTTTAGTCTTAATTTTGCTTAATAACTTTGAATTCTATTTCTAGAGGGAAACCACGTTCCTTTTCTTAGATCATTTCTGCTAATTCTGTTATACCTTTTTATAGACACAATTTTAGATTTTCTGGATATTTTGTATAAAGTATGATATTAGTATATAAATTGTGTATTTGTAAAACCTATACTTTTAAATATACTTTTAAATATTAAAACTTTCAAATATTTGAAGTTATCAATCATAAAACTGAAGAATAGTAAAAATTAATCTTGTATAAAATTAGGTGAAATTTAGGGTAGATACTCACTGAATTAAATGTATTTGTTTCCATTTACCACAGAGAACATGTATGAAGAATATAGTTTGAGAACACATGTAGATTATTGGAAATAAATTAGAAATTTTTCTAGTCTTGTTTCTATAGTCTATTGAAGATGTGAAATATTATATATAAACAATGATTATTTAAGAACAGGCCAAAGATTGCTACAAAATTTACTGTAATTCCAACTTATAATCAAATCACACTTCTTATCTTTGCCCATGGTCTATGTAGCACAGTTCTTAGAGCCTAATTTAAAGATGAAGAAACAATAGCAAATTTATATGAGAAGATCTCAGCTCACAACACCATTACTAGCATTGACTGACTGATATTGTCATAGAAAAATAGTCAATACAGTCGCATCTTAATGAAAATTCAGTATTAAACTATCCAAAGTATAATTTTCCTCCAATAGTTTGTATTAAGAGGAAAATATGGTTTTCCTTTTGATGTGACATATTGTAAAAATGATACATGTATATCTTCCAAAAACTGTAATATAATTTGACACTCAGCGTTCAAAAATCATGGTGACAGAACCAACCATGTTTTGTCACTAAGCATTGATTTTACTTCCAGAGAAATACAAACAGAATGAAATTCTTGAAGTCAAATAAAGTGATCAAAGGCAATATTTGAACATATTTTAAACAAATTGTCAAACTATCTTCTACAAGGGGATGTCAATACATTCACTGGACCAGTGATATGGAGTAATCAACATTTTCACAGCTTTGACAGCAATAGAGTAGATAAAGCCATCATTTTCATTTCTTTCATTATGACCAAGGCTGCCATTACAAGTTGATACTATTTTGTTGTATTAGTTTTCATTTTTGGCTCCCTAAAGAAAATAACTTTATTCTTGCTAATCCTGGCTTTCTGTTTACGCAGGAGTTTTAGGAACTGTTGCTAGCATTTAATGGTTTTATTGTCTTTCACTGTCATGCAGAGAATTATTCTAAGCAATTTTTAAAGGATTACTTTATTTAATTCTTGGATTAGCATTGTGTCTGTATTATCTCCAGCCTAAGAAAGAGACACTGGAAGTTAGGGAAAATAGGGCTAGGATCTTAGGCAAAAGCATAAACCAGGATTTAAAGCTAAGTACCTAATATTAGATCCAGCAATATTAAACCTTATAACATATTGCTTACAAAGGTACTTGGAATCTGTCAATTCCAGTGTTATCTATGCTTAAGATTTAGAAGATCAGAACAGCAGAATGCAGGGGCCATGAGAGGTTAAAAAAAGCAGTACATTTGAAACTTTCATCCATGATGGTTAGTATATACTAAGTCTTTCATAAAAATAACCAGCAGGTCATTCTGTTAGTCTACTCTCTCCCAAATGCCATCTTTACTCTTTATAATGCTGCAAAGCTCTGTGTTTGGCATACACATTTAGTAATGAGAAGTTATATAAGGATTGTGTTCTTTATCATCGACCAATTGGAATATGCATCTGTGTAAGTGTGGGTGAAGTTATTTGGAGCGCTTTTTTTTATGTTTTTTATGTTCTTTTGATATAGGGTCTCATTCTATTCTGTAACTCTGACTAGTCTTGAACTTGCCCTGTGGCCAAAGTTAGGTCATGGCAATGCCTCGATCACATATATCCTGGTATTACAGATGTGAGACGCCTCACCTAGCTTAGCTGCATGTATTGCAATCATAAAAAAGCAAATAATATCTAACTTTTTTTTAAAAAATGAGTATTACCCAATGATTTATAACATGTAAATGCGATCGCACCATGTCGTATGTGTAACTTTAGCATCTTTTAAAATAAATGTTTCAGCAAATGGCTTGAACATTTCTTTTGACTACCTTAGCTATTTTTAGTGTATATCATGATAATTATTTATCTTTGACATTCTTCCGCTTTCAGGTCTCCAGAGCTTTGCCTGAAAAGCAGGGAGAACTTGAAGATCACATAAAAGATTTTGGGAAATTTGAAGAGCACCTAGATCACCTGCTTCTGTGGCTATCTCCTATCAGGAATCAATTGGAAACTTATAGCCAACCAAGTCAAACAGGACCATTTGATCTGAAGGTGGGTGCCTCTACCTTTACATTTTCATTTCTGGCCGAATGATTCAATGACCATATTGAGCTTCTCATTGGTTAATTTGAATGTTTTCACTCCTTAGAGCAGGACAAGGATAACATTATTAAGTTCATCACAATAAGCATAGCAATCTCTGGAATGGGGTTTACGGAGTAAATGTAGGAAAGTAAGAATTCCTTGCACGTGAGCAGGGTTAGTGGGTTAGTGGAATGACCTGGAGTAAAAGAAAATTCTAGTTAAATGAACAGGAGTCTTCCTGAAGACAGGCCAGAGTGAGCAGACAACATCTTGGTGATGCTGAAGAATGAAGAATCTAATCAAATTAAAGGGTGATCGGATCCGGAAGTGATTGTTGGTAAACTCATTTAGCAGGGTTCAGTTTTGTTTTGTTTTATATCAGAAATAGTAAGGTTAAGGCTGGAGATACCACATTACAGTCGATGCTGTTGTGATAATTATTATTTCAGTAGCATTTTCTGCTTCTTTCAGAATTTACTAGACATATTTTTAGTTACTTGTTCTCTATAACGCCCTCAAGTTGTTAGTATGATCCAGTTTTCATCTCTGCTTTAATTGCACTTAATAGGTATGTATTTGTAGATATCTTTTCCAAAACTGATTCTTATCTAAAATTTCTAAAATTTTCATCCTAAACATTTGAGAAAGACGTGCTTAAAAGAAGGAATAAAATAGAGAGATTGAGAGGTATGGTCCAGTTAAATTAAGGTATACTTGCAAAGTGCACTGTTTTCCTTTTAGCTTGCTTCCTCTTGATGGTTTTATTGACCACTCTGATAGCTGTGCATTGAGAACACATGGTACTTTGTAAGTCACAAGTAAACATCATTTCCCCAGTATAAAACACAGCCTGTTCAATCACTGTCATGGTCTTCAATTCAGTCTGACAATCAAACTCATGAGGAGCAATAACCTTTACCCAGTAACAAATTAAGTTAACTTATAAAATATAAACATACAAGACGAGTAACAACACAGCCTGTAAATCAAAAGAGTGCTGGCAATCCTGACACTGATATATGTCTACTGATGTCTGAGTCACCCTGTCCTTGAGTCAGGTATGATCACCAGGGATGGCTGGACAAAGCTCATCTTCAGTTCTGAGAAACCACCCTTCCTAGGATTTTGTTTTTTCAGTTCAGTAGTACATAGTATCCTGAGACATAGTTGACATGCTTACAGAATTACTAGTGCTACAACTCATTGATACTTGTTGCTTCGTTACTGAATTAACCACCCTCATAAGAAGGTACATTTACTTGGCTCAGATGGACCATAAATTGATCCAAATTACCAATTATGCTAGGCCTAATATTTTCTTTGTCTTTAATTTCATATCACAAAGAAGAAAAGACAAAAATTCTTTTCTTTCAACTCATAATCATGTTTTTGCTTTTGTTTTAACTTTTGTAACTCAGGTAAAAAATCTGTTCATCAAAATGTGTCTTTTCAGAAAAAAAATAATAATGTGAATACTCTTTGAGAGAGCTCTCTTTGTCTCTGGAACATATGTAAGAGAAAGGAAAACAAAATTCCATCACACAACTAATAGATCTTGTTGACACTACAGAAGTGAATTTAGTCTGGTCTGTGCTTTCCCCAGCCTGTCCCTAGTTAGTTCTCAAACATCAAAAAAGTCACATCAGCCCTTATCAAGAGCACATTGGTTTCTGATAAACAGGTCTTAGAGTCTGGAGTGACGCCCCTTTTTTTTCTGTGTTAAGGAACTTCATTACCAAAGTCCCACTTCACCACTCTCACGGCTGTGTGGTGTTTTGGTATCATTCAGTTTGCTTCCTACAACTTAGTTTAAATCTCTGAGGAGAAAAAAAATGCAACTGCATCTTTCCATGCAGAAAACTCTTTGGCATGTTCCCTGTGTAGACTGAGATTATTCATCATGGGAGTATAGATTTCAAAAATGCTCCTTAAAGCTCTTTCTTCTCCTTTGACAGTATCCAGGCCAAAAAGGACATATGACCATATGTATGCTAACTGGAGAGCTTCTCCCAGAAATCCAAAAATCCTTGCCTTCTAATCAACAAATCATGGCCTCTATTAGTAATAACCAATTCTTTATCCCTCTATGCCTACCTTCTATTTCTAGTCTCTGTCTAATAATGGTTTAGTGAGGTTATGCCTTTTTGGTTTTGCTTAAATTATAGATTTTAGTCTTTACTGCTTACTGTGTACATCTCAGCTTAAAAAAATTAAATATATACCATCAATGTAAAAAATTGATAAAATAGAATATTATTTGCTGCACTTTACCCAAAATAAAAATAAAGCTTTTAAATGGTTTGGAGACCAAGTCAACTTTTTTAACACAGGAAATTATAATGCCTTAAAAATATCAGTTAAAAGACAGTGAAATAAAGTAGATATAAAGAAAGATACAGCCTGGCTCCATTTACTTGATTTAAAGAAATTTTCTTTTTTCTATCTATGGTGGTCATGGACACCTCAGAGTTAAAAGGTCTGGGGCTCTGAAACTCGGGTCATTCACTTTCTCTGGTCAAACTCTGAGCACCTGTTAGAAAGAAAAAAGAATATGTAATGTCCTTCATGAGCTTCAGTTTTTCCTGCTCTGATACTTCCTGCTTACTGATGAAATGCAGCAAGCTATGTAATGAAAACCAAATTTAAAATAAAAGAAGAAAGAAGGGAGGGGGAGGGGAGAATGGAAAAGCCATAAGCTCTCTGTTCTAATACATTGTTTATGCTCGAGTGAAAATTGACTGCACATCACTTGGTTTGTGCAATTTACTCCCAAAATATTCCTATTCAGGAAATCCTGCAAATAGCAGTATTTATCTTGAAAATCACCTCACAGAACCCTTAGCAAGCTGAGAAACATAATCAATGAGATCGTGCTGTAGAGGGTGAAAATGAGGCATAATCAGAGCCCTTGCCCATCAGTCAGCCCCCTAGAAGGCATGCCTTTGAATTTTGATTTTCAAATGTACTCTCAATTTAGACATAAACTATGTTGATTTCAAATTTTGCAAATGATAATTGAATGCTAAGATCCAGGGACCAGTTTAGAATTTATATAAAGGACCTTATGCTTTTAATCTTTAATGAAAGCCTTCAATAATGAGCCTGAGGTAGACTGTTTATCTGACATAAAACAGCCTAACTAGTGCTTTCCAAACTTTTTATTGAAATAGGAGTTATGGGGAAATGTGTAATTCTCTCTGTTAAAACTTAGTAAATGGGTTATTTCCATGTTGGTGACAGAGATAGTGTTTCCTCCCTCAAGAATGGCTTTTCCTTTGTGGTCTATAAATAAACCCTACCATGCTAGAACTGTGATTGTCTGTAATGTCAAATCTGCAGACCACTAACAAAATCCTAATAACTGACCACTGCAGTAACTAAATACCCATATCAAGTGTTCATATTGCAGTGAGTATTGCCAAAGAAAACTAGTAATGGACAATTAAACAGGCAAGAGTGACCTCACCCAAAACTTGTACAATGTAAGGGTAAGATTGAACTCAATGCTATTCAAACAAGACAGAAGAGGATTCGAAATGAGTCTCAGTTGATAAGATTGCTTGTCTTTGCATTCATGAATTACTGCAGAATAAATCAGGCATGCTATAGCAAATGCCAGCAATGCCAGCACTCAGAAAGTAGAAATGGAAGTCGTTGGAGTTCAAGACCATTCTCAACTATTTGGTGAGTTTGGCCCCAATCTGAGCTACCTGAGGGCCTATCTCAAAAAGAAAACAAACAAAAACTAAACACACCCAAACCAAATCCCCACTACCCACCCCCCAAAAAAAACAGATTGGGTCTTCCTAGTGTTAAATGAATTAGTGGAGAAGTACCGGAGGGTTTCTAGGGGAAACAGATGAAAGGAATTAGGCCATCTATGTGTCTCAATTTTGTGTTTTGGCCATCAACATTTTTCAGTTTTGTGTTTTGAAGTCAATCCTTATCTTTCCACAAACTTGGAGATCAGGGCATAATTTCCTTGATGGTTACATTTCAAAGGGTTGATGTGTCAGAGGGATCTGGAGGACAGATATTCTTGAATCAGAAAAAAGGAGATTGTATATTTGTGTGTGTGGTTTTTTGAGACAGGGTTTCTCTGTGTTGCCCTGACTGTCCTAGAACTTGCTCCATAGGCAAGGCTGACCTGAGACTCATGGAGACCTGCCTGCATCTGCCTCCCCAGTGCTGGGATGAAAGGCGTGTGCCACCACCACTGGGGAATTGTATCCTTAAGAGACATAAATGAACCACATAATTCAAGGACTTTTGAAATTAATGATCTTCAAAAGTGGAAATGAGATTTATGGTGCTGAAGTAACCAGTAGAAACTTTCTTCAAGTTGATACAGCAATCTTGGTCACTCGCTATTTTGCTCTAGCAAAGCCCAGGATCCCCCTGAGCAACTTAGCAAAGCTGGTTTATGAAACTGAAGATGTACCAGCAAAAGAGACTCAGGACATCATGTTGTTCACTTTGAATACACACAGTATTTTGTAGTTGAAGGGATTGAACCTAGCACCTCGTGAATGCTAGGCCAGCTCTCTACCACTGAGCTATATCTCCAAGTCTCATTTTATGATTTGGTTTTATAGAGAGCCTCGATAAAATGCCCAAGCAGATCTTGACCTTGTCAGACTTGTGAGTAGCTGAAATTACAGAACTGTGCCACAATGCTTAACAGACGTATAATTTTTTATTTATGAATAACTGATCTGCAATATGAGAATATTTTGTAATTTTAACAGACTTTTAAACTAATCTCATTAGGATTCTGTTGTGCTAAAACTCGATGCTAATGAGTTTACTAATAAATTCATAGCAAGCATTAACTATGTGACATACGATTCTTGTTCCATGAGCCTTCACTTCTTGAGTCTACCGAGATTGCAAGCATAGTTTTCTTCCTCCTTCTTGCAGGACCAGTTGTTTTGCTTTGTGACAGAATTGTATTTCCTTCACAAAATACACCCTATAGGTAGCATATGCTATATATAAAGTTTATTCCTATTGTCCTTTTCAATTGCAATGATTTTATTTATATATGTTTCACTATTATTTACTAGGCATTAGTTTTATTTTTATATTCATTTTCTAAAACAAGCATCACTTTAGCAGCAAACTATCTGAGACAAGCATCTTCTAACACTGTTGCATTAAGTTTTCCTGGTGACAGAGCATTAGTCCAAGATGCATGCCAAAGATAATCCCAAATCCAACTTGGAAGTTTATTAGGTTTTACTAAAGAGCACAAGTGAGGCGTTACATACATGGACAATGGTGACCCCAAAACAGGTCCATTCTCCTAGACGAGCTACAGAGTTCCACCTCGTCGTGGATGCAAACATCCTGCATGCTGCATTGTGGAGTCCTAGTTTCACTTAAATTTCTACTTTTAACATGGTCTGTCTCCCATTGTGTTTGTTGCTGGTGGGGAAGGAAGTAAATGATGGAGGATCTTAAATGTCCCTTTAAGCCCTGAACTTGCATGCTGAAGAAACCAGGCCCAGATCCATAACTAAAAGGTGGTCGCTGCTGAGAAGAGTAACCTCATTGGCAGGTCGCTTCAGAATGGGAAAGGAAAATGGAAACCCCAAACAAAGGAAAGAGCCACTCCTCCTGCAGCCCAGATTCACTGCAGCCTTCTAGCACACCAGCCAAGAATAAATCAATTTTATTCCAATTCCTGGAGTACCTAGCTGAGATACAATCACTGGCCCAATCCACCTGGAAATATAGACCCTGTAGCACAGTTTGACCTTACATTATATATACTAGCATTCAACCCTGTGAGTACAATGTTACGAAAAATAGACATTCCCATTGTACCATGGAGACCCCATTGCACACACCTTTAATCCATCTCAGTGAGAGCGTGGAGTCCCCTGCCATAGATGTGCACAAGAAAATAAAAATTCTCATCTTCCACCTCTGTTCCCATCTCTCTAACGAAGAAAAGGGAAAGTAACTGCCCGAAAACAAATCCAGTGACAGACAATAGCAGAGAGCCAGGAGAATTTCCTCATGCCCCCACTCAACTTGTCCACAGAAAATAATGAGCTTTTTTTCCAGGTGTGAATTCTTAGAACAGGTCATACAAACATATTTAGAATTACTATGTTGTTGATCAAGAGAAATGTACTATAATTTTTGTGATATGTAAAATTTTTAGTGTTCCTGGTGAAGCTCAAGAAGAGGACTCCAAAAAAACCTTCTTTTACACTGATATTCAAGCTAGTTTCTGAAACTAGTTTAGAAAATAGAATATACCTCTTTATACTTCTACCCCTGGAATTTTAAACTTGATGTTTATAAGGTGTTTCCTATGCATACTGTATTTTCTGTGTATTTTGTTCTTTTTTTTTTAACGTGAAAAAACCTAGTTGTATCTGGGGAAAAGGAAATTCAATTTAGGAAATGCTTTCCTCAGGTTGGTCTGCAGACAAGTCTGTTGGGGGTGTTTTCTTGATTAGTGACTGATTTAGGGGGGTTCAACCACTGTGGGCTGTACTACCCCCGGGCAGAACGTTCTAAGAGGTATAAGAAAGGTGGCTAGGGCTGGAGAGACAGCTCAGAGGTTAAGCACAATGGCTGTTCTTCCAGAGGATCTGAGTTCAATTCCCAGCAACCACATGACCATCTGTAATGAGGTCTGGGGTCCTCTTCTGGCATAGAGGTGTATAGGAGGAACATTGTATACATAATAAATAAATCTTTTTTTTTTTTAAAGGATGGCTGAAGATGAGCTTGGGGCAAGCCAATAGGTAGTGTTACTCAGTAGTTCTCCTTCAGTTCCTGTCTCAGATTCCCACCACAAGCTGTTGAGCTGGTTATCCCTTGTATGTAACCTGCAAACTAAATAAGCACGTTCCTCCACGAAGTTGTTTATTGTAGGTGTTTATCACAGGAACAGATATTCTCTCTCTCTCTTTCTCTCTCTCTCTCTCTCTCTTTCTTTCTCTTTCTCTGTATTTATAATAGATTTTGAGAAGGCGTGGAAGGGGAGAGAGGAGCGGGAAAGAAGTGTTGAAATATTCTAAATACAGTTTGCTCAAGTATGAAATTTTTAAAAAAACTATAAATAATTAAACTAACTTGAATTAAAATAACTAAAAAAATATTGCTTTATTCTTCTGAATAATCCAACGTGATCCAAACACCATAGTAATATATTAGCTACAATCATCTACTTTAAAAATACATGGACAAACTTATCCTTAATAAAGAGAAATTTTGCAATATGCATCTTCTTTTTTGAATTATATTTCCATTCCACTTCCCTCAAAGACTTATTTCCTAATATAATATGTATTTATGGTATGACATCTTTATTAACAATTCCTTTTTTGTGTGTCTTACACTTTTGCGTGACAGAAAAATCTATGTGTACTTCACATTTTAGAAACAATTTCTTGTGATTGTAAGGCTCTCTTAATATTCTTTAAATCCATTAAGTTGAGTTGTGTTTACGATTACCATTAACACTCATGGCAAGTAATAACTATACATGCTAAGTTTGTGACTAATTAATATCAAACACTCAGGAGAGTTTTTATCAGAAAGTTTATTAATAAAATGATCAGATGTCAACTTAATAATTCCTTGATTCAAAAAGGATTTCAATTACCAGTATTTTGAGTTACAGTTTTATTTTTGATTGAATATGTCTCAGAAGCAATGGCCTTTGGGATATTTCAGAGAGGTGTGCTTGTGGATGGGGAGAAGAACTATCATGGGACAAGGAAAATAAAACTGAAATGGCAAACAAATATAGCATGGAAAGAGAGCCAGTCAATTATGCTGAATTGGCTGAGAATCTGGAAAATGAATCCAATCATACAACCCCTGCCTGCATATCTCTAGGGCAGTCTGCACATAACTGCAGAATTGTGTATACCCCAGCCTGAAGATTGTTCTCTAGGTTAACATTCTGTAGGAAGGAGCGAGGGACAACTTGACCCCTGCTTTGACACTTGTTCTGCTAATGCATCATTGTTTATCTTACCACAGTCATTGAATTCAGTGCACTCGTTCCTAAAATACATGCATCATTATTGTATATGTATCATGAAATAGTTTATCACATAGAATGTTCCTTAGTCCTGAAGTGACATTTCTCCAATTCTGTCTTTTTTCTATTTGTTTAACGGAATTGGGTACAAAGGTATTTATCAACCCTGACTTCAAACATATTCCCTAATGTTTCCCAACATCAAGACCTTTTTATGATCTCTGAATGCCATTATTTTGATTTGATTTGATTTTTTTTGGTAGTTTGGGATTTGGTTTTGAGGCAGGGTTTGGTTTTGAGACACCATATAAACCAGATGAGCCTCAAATTCCCAGAGATCCCTCTGCCTCTGCAGCTATTAAAGATGTGAGTCACTACATCCAGCCCCCTTGATTCATTCTCAAGGGAAAGAGCAAGTAAGAGAGCCATCACCACTTGGGGACATTATCAGGAAGTAACCTTGTCCATTAGTGCCTGGCTTTGGGTTCATTTCTAGAGTGCACAGTTATCTTTCTGGGAACAAGTTCTCCTGTATACAGCCTTTTCTATTTCAATTCTGATTATTCTTCATCATACTACAATATGTTTGTAAATCCACTTGTAATAAAAATGAAGAGAGGGTTATAGTGTAATAGACTCTATTAAATGGCAATATCATTAGAATATATTAAATTGATTAATTGAATATAACTAGATAAAGTATGCTAAAAGTTTTCTTTTGAAATTCAGATTCTATAAGTATAATATAATAAATCATATGTACATCTTCTATAATTGTATCTGTCAAAAAGATATCTACAATAGACTAAATCATAAGGTCAAGCATTAACGTACAAACCAGGAAATATTCTACTTTGAAATCAATATACTTTGGGTATAGTCTTCAATTAGTCATAAAATTATTGTTGCTTTATTTCCTATTTTCTTGGTGCTGTTTTATATTGTCAACAAGCATGCATTCCAATATTTTATGTGTATTGCGTAAACACATAAAATTTGCTTGCACCAATCCCCAATGAACCCCTCTAAGTACAATAATGAAATCTCCATCCAGCTAACAAGCCATATGTGAATTGACTATGGTGTCTTAACGTTAAAAAGCAGTCTGTAGAGCTCAATAAAAATCAATTAAAAAAGAAGCACTTTAAATTTGATTAGAGTGGGTACATTGTATAAATAAACTTAATGTATGAAGTATTATGAATGCCAACATAGGCTGTATTATGTAGTTAGTGCTCTAAAAGTTTGCTATAATAGCTCCAGAACATAAATCCTGACCTAGTCAAGACATTGTAGCTCTTCAAGGAACATGTATCAGTAGTAAAAAGGCAAATTATTTGATCCCTGTAACTTTTTGGTATGTTATCAACATTCTTTAATCAAGCAGGGCAGGAGAGAGGGTGTCACCTCACTATCTTTTTAATTTATGTTCTTCTTATGAGTGAGGAGGAAAATTTCAAGTGTCTCAGAATCATTTTACTTCCTGTTCAACACACTTTTAACTAGATTTTTTTCTAATTTTGTCCATTGCTTACCTGTCTCTTTCAAAAACTGAAACAAATGCACTATACAACTTAAAGTAAAACACGAATCTTTGATACAGGAAATGTTTCAGATGACAAATTGATTCTAGTTTTAAAATGTAACCTGAAATCAACAACACTAATTTTCCACAAATGATATACAAATTTTCCTATATAGCAAATAATCTTAGAAAGAAGTTCACTTTGATGAGAAATTATAACACAATTACAGATTTTAAAATATGTTTTTTTTTAAATTTATTTCCCAGTATGTAAGGATGACAGCAAGATTGTGTGTTTGTTTCATGTGCCCATTAGCAACTGATTCCAACATTCTGACAGTTTTGGAACCATAGGCTCTGGGCTTGTCTCTGCCTTTTGTTTTCTAACCTCATTTGAAATAAGTACTTAGTTTTAATTTTATTTTCACACCTTATTTTTTTCTTATTAAGCCTCAGACTGCTTGATTCTAGTGTTCAGGTGCACCCATAGTGGCTGGCTAGTTTTATTAGTATACTGAGATGTAATTTATCTGAATCGAGAGAGTTAATTCTTAGCAGATTGGGGCCCTCTAATCTCTTTGCTCCTCTTGGGCACTACTTCCTGTCAGTACTGTTTGTTCTGTTCTTTGCAGTCAGAATATAATTCCTCTTGACATATGAGAAATAAACCCAATAGAATTAAATGTCCCAGTTTTAATTTTCCCTTACCAATATTAAACAATTTTCTTCCAAAGAAGACTTATCCAATTCTGCATCATTATCTTGCTCTAGATGTAACTTGAAGTCATTTTGTCACCCCACAACTATTATTGCTTCCTTCATATTATACTTTTACTGCACAGGAGAATTTTATCTGTTTTAGTGATCTTTCATTGCTCCATTAAATGTAATTGTAGGTAATGATACTTTGCAGGAACTTAATGTGAGAACATCAGAAGTAACGTTATCATTTTTTAAATGTAAACTATGAAAATCTTTGCCTTGAACTTGGACAGTGTCCCTTTATGAATATGAGCAAAGGAGGAAAATAAGAAAATTTTCAAGAGTTTTAAAACATTTTCTCTGTAAATGAATAAATGGACCACCTTGATTACTACTGTATTGCCCAAGGGGTGATTTTGATAGGCAGACAAAATATAGAGTAGAAAAATATTGGAGTCAATATGATGGTTTGAGTTTACAAATAAACACCATTGGAGCAATGAATACTCTGTGAGTTCATATATGTTCAGAAATTATATATATATATATATATATATATATATATATATATATATATATATATACGCACTTGCAATTTGCAATATTCATACAGTATAACTTTTGTGACTTTATCCTAAAAGATTCAGGCACTATTTTAAATTATCTGTAAAGACTGTACCCCAAAAGCTGCTTACTTATAAGCTGTGTCCCTGAAGGTTACATGGTATATTTCTATATATTGAAGTAAAAAACAATTTGTAGTTAACATTTACCCATCCCCCTCCATTATGTGTTACCTAGGACTTTGCTTATCAAAGTTGACAGCTATTGAATAATTGGAATAATGCAGGAATATTGTAAATATACATCACCTGTGCTACTAAAACAACTAGTCTAAGAATCCATGCATTCATTGTGCTAGCTAGGTTTTTTTTTTGTCACTTTGGCACATGATAGGATCAAGAAGAAACATCACTGAAGAAAATGTGTTCATAAGATCATGCAGTCGGCAAGTCTGTGTGACCATTTTCTTGATTACTGATTAGTAATTGATGTGAGAGGGCCCAACCCGCTGTGTTTGGTACCAAACAGAGGCAGGTAGTCCTGGGTTATATAAAAAAGTTAGACTGAGAAAGTCATGAGTCCTAAGTCAGTAAGTAACATTCCTCCATAGCTTCTGCTTCAGTCCATGCCTCCAGGTTTCTGCAGTGAGTTCTTGATGGCTTCCCCAATGCCCCTGTGATGGGCTGTGATCAGGACACACAAACCAAATAAACCATTTAATTCTTATATTGCTTTGGGTCACAGTTTTTATCACAGGAATAGAAATCAAACTAGGATATTTATTACCTCTACTATGGACTTTCAAGTAGGGCAAATAGCCATATTTGCATTTTCTGTTTTTAATTATAAATAATTGGTCAATGGCTCAGGCTTATGACTAGCTAGTTATTACATTTAAATTAACCCATATTTCTTATCTATGCTTTGTGACGTGGTTCATGGCTTGTTACCTCATTTTCTACACATCTTGCTTCCTCAGTGCCTAGCTAGCATCTGCTTTGACTCCACCCTCTTTCATCTCTGTTTTCAGTTTGATTGACCCACTTAAATTTATTCTGCCTTGTCCTTGGCCAAATAGCTTTATTGTTAACCAATGAGAGCAGTACAAATTCACAATGTACAGAAGAATCGTCCCACTGCATTTTCCCATTTCTGCCTAATCAAAAAAGAAGATTTTTTTTTTCATTTTTTTTATTGAGAAAAGGAAAAAAACAAGTTTCCACCTCCTCCC